>NW_009951748.1:68853-72328 GCF_000747805.2 Chaetura pelagica | reverse complement strand
ATCAGCCTAGCAGAACACACTGTTGCTAGTTACAAGAAAGCTTACTGAAGGAAAAAAAATCAGTAAAAAGAAAAATTGGCTTCATCCTGGCTCAAACCAGGACACCTGCTAATCAGCAAGACATGAATGCATGTCCTGCAGCCCTGTCCCAGCAGGATGGGCTGTTTTTTGACACTGAAATTATGGGAGAACTTGTCTGTTCTACCTGGTAAACTGGGAAATTATGACAATAGATTGGGTGCCTGCCCTGGTGAGTCAGGCTGTGAAACTGGGAGTTTACAAGCCTGTGTGAAAGCAGAACCTGGGTGTAAGTCCAGCTTGTCAACTGGACCAGTTTTTCTGGATGGTATCTCCTCTCCAGTGGTGTCCAGTGACAGAACAAGGGGTGGTGGTCACAAACTGGAACATAAGAGGCTCAACTTAAACATGAGGAAAATCTTTCCTGTGGGGGTAGCAGAGCCCTGGGACAGGCTGCTCAGAGAGATTGTGGGGTCTCCTCTCTGGAGACATTCCAAACCCATCTGGGTGTGTTCCTGTGGGATCTGCTGTAGGTGACCCTGCTCTGGCAGGGCGGTTGAACTGGATGATCTCCAAAGATCCTTTCCCACCCTGACCATTCCATGTATCTGCTGCCAAACTAGTACGTGGCTGGTGTTTGAAGGCCTGTGGGACTAGGGCTGCTGCTGAGCAAAGATGAATTTCTGCTTGTTTTTTATTCAAGCCTAATTTTGACCACAATGTGTTCTCCCCCAGGTTCCACCAGCAGCAGGCGGCTTCCTCTAGATAAAGCTGTGTTGTCTGTCCTGCAATTCCATCATTCAGCCTGCAGCACCCAATTTTCTTGCACTTAGGTTCTTGAAGCAAACAAAGCAACCTCTTTTCTTGTAGCAGCATAAACTAGAATGTGTTACAAGTATGGAAGAGGGAGGAAAGCTGCCAGGTTTTCCATGAAGCTGCACTGTGGATGAGAGCAGCCTTTAGCCTTGTTCTCAGCTGCTTGCAACCCGTGGGCAGGGCTCTCCTTCCCTCTGTGATGGGTGCAGGTGAACCTGAGGCTGATTTTTGTGCGTGCTTGTTTTTCCTTTTAGTCCAGTGTTTCTTAAAGGGTATTTACAGCAGTAGTTCTGTAGGCTCACCAGTCCCTTGGTTGGACCAAGAAGCACTGGTGGCAGTGTGCAGGGCTTGGCTTCAGTGGCAGGTTTCTTTGGAAAGATGTTGAAGCACACTGGGACTTTGTTCAGCCTTAAGGAGCAGAAGATGAGCTCTGAGCCAGCAGAATGTGCAGTGGGAAATGAATTTCACCTCCCCTTTTTAAACCTCTGTCAGTTTCCACTCATAAGGAAGAGAGGGAATCTCCATCTCTCTGCCCTGGCTGTGAGGAGCTGGGGTCACTGTCAGTTCTGCAGCTCACTGAAGTGTCTCCAGGTGCTGGACTCATTGATGGTGGGAGAGACCTTTCCTGTTTTGGGGAGGGAGAAACCAAGATGAGGTAGAGGCAGGTCTGAGGAAGTTCTGCACCCTGGGGGAGCAGAGGAGAATTTGGAGGATCTGGTGTTTCACTGGAGGCAAGTGGCAAGTGAAATGTGAACAAACAAAGAAGCACAAGTCCCATGTTTGTCACTTGGAACAAGAGCTGCTTGGGTGTGGGCCCGAGTGAAAAGCTTGGGAGTTGCTGAGCCAGGACAGCACAGCTTGGCCTGTTTTCTCTCCTTGACTCTCCCCTGGGCTCCTGGTTTTAGAGGCCCTGAAAGTGGCTGCTGGGTGCTGTGGTGAGAGGCTGGGAGGTGTCTCCTGCCTTGTGCTGCCCTGGGTGTAGCTGGAATGCAGGTTTACAGCATGGTTGTCACTTCAGGTAGATGCGAGCTCAGGTTGGAGATCAGATTTTCTTCCTCAGGAAGATTTTCTTCCCCAGTGCTGTGTGTGTCCCTGTCCTTCATCTCTTCATGCTGTGAGCACAGGGAATGCCCCACAAGCCTCTTTACCTGATTTTGGCCAAGATTAAGCAAGCACCCTTGGACTTGTGATCCCCAAAGGTATTTCAGCCTCGAAGCTTCGTATAAATCAAAAACTATTGCACATGAGAGCTCATCAGGGAGAGTTCCTCTTGCTTCTAGGACACCTGGCAATAAATACTGGTGACATTTCATGTCAGGCTATTCCAGGTTCCCTTACAGAGCTTTCTCCTCTATGGGAGATAATGCTCCATCCCCCTTCTTTGCTCAGACATCTTGTTAGGTTGAGGGCCCTACTTGGGGTCTAAAATGTTTAGTTCCCCCAGGGGCTGTTTCACCAAGACTGAGGCACCATCCTTGGGCAGAAATGCAAGTGATGGGACCACCCCAGGTGCTTGAGGAAACCACGCAAACTCCACTGGGAGATGATGCCTTTTGATCAGCATTCAGCAAATCCTGGCTGCACCCAGGAGCAGCATATGTCACTGCTCTGAATGTCTTATTAAACAGCCTAAACTGCACCCCTTGCCCCCCTCCATGACTGGGTGTGAGGGCTGCACTGAGCTGTGCTGCCCCAAACTGCCGGGCTCCCCCCTTCGGGTTCCCAAAGGTGCAGAGCTGCTCTGCTCTGCTCGGCTGCTGCTCAGGGAAGGGGCATCCTCCCCCCCACAGCTCGTTCCAGCGCTCCTGGCACCGCTTCCCTGCCCTCCAGGAAGCTCTTGGTAAGAGGGAGAGAAAGGGAATAACCGCAGGGCTTGCTTTGAAGCAGCCTGGCATTGCACAGGCATGATTCACTGCTGGGTGTTTGCAGAGCTGGAGGAACCACCCATGGGCACTGCGAGGAGCCCTGCACAGCCCCGGGGGGGTGGGTGGTGGCTGCTGAGCGTGGGGAGAGCCAGACCCCCCAGCGGGAACTGCTGTCCTACTGCTGAGCTCGTGGTTGTGTCATCATGGGCCTCATCACAAGAGGGACATGGAGGGGCTGGAGCGTGTCCAGAGAAGGGCAGTGGAGCTGGGGAAGGGGCTGGAGCACAAGTGTGATGAGGAGCAGCTGAGGGAGCTGGGGGTGTCCAGCCTGGAGACAAGGAGGTGAGGGGAGACCTGCTGGCTCTGAACTGCCTGAGAGGAGGTTGGAAAGTGTTACCAGCCCCTGGCACAGGCTGCCCAGGGCAGGGCTGGAGTCACCATCCTGGAGTGATTTAAAAGTGGTGTAGATGTGGTGCTGAGGGACATGAGTCAGTGGTGGCCTTGGCAGGGCTGGGCTAATGGTTGGAGTTGATGAACCAAAGTTGTTCTCAGATCGCTTTAATCTGGCCCGAATCTGTTCCCTGAAGGGCTCCAGCAGCTCCTCTGCTCCCTGTGCTGCTGCGTTCCCATGAGGGTGAGCAGGAGGTGCAGCCCCGAGGGCACATTCCTGGTGTCACGGGAACCCAACCCCTCTAATCAGAGGGCCACGAGCCGGCCCGGCCACCTCCCGTTCCGCGCCCTGTTTGCTTTTGGAGGGTTTTAACCACAGGAGCCGG
>NW_009951748.1:66074-68092 GCF_000747805.2 Chaetura pelagica | reverse complement strand
GCCCGCGCGGCCACAGTCCGGGAGCCCGGAGCAGCCCGGCGGTACCGGGATGGGGATGGGGATGGGTCCCCTGGTCCTGTGCCAGCAGGTACGGCCGCCCGGTTTGGGTGTCAAGGGACCTGCAGCCCCAGGGAGCAGCTCTGCGAGGTGCCTGAGGAGCCCGATGGCTCCTGCCCTGGGCGATCTCTTCTCTGTACCTTCCCACGCCTCCCCCGGCAACTCCGGCCTCCCGTTCTCCCGGGGTGATGATGCAGCTCCGGGCTGCCGGGGGGTTTGGTTCCCCTCCCCACCCTCCCGTGTCTGCCTTGGCCAGCAGGAAAGTCACTCCCCACCAAAGCAGCTTTTTGTCCTCCTCGTTGGTTGGTCACCTTGCAGAGGAGACCCACGGGCCCCCAGGCACGGGGTGGGTGGGTGGGAGTGAATTGTCACCTCCCCAGCTCTGTCTGCAGCTCTTTCGCTGGCCCCACTACGGGAAGCTCATCATGGGGGAGACGCTGTCCATTCAGGTTTACAACTGCAGCAAGGTTTTCAGCAACAGGTCGGTCCTTGGGGTGGCCAGCAGGGGTGGGGGAAGGGACATGCTGGGCTTTTTTATTCTGCTTGGGATAGAAGGAGTTTGTTGGAGATTGGGTGGAAGGAGGAGGAGCAGGTCAGGGGGATGGAGCTGGTGGGGCAGCAGTGCTGTGTGTGTGGTGTTAAATAAGGGGGGTGAATTAGTTGAAGCAGCAGGAACAGAGGCTGCCCGAGGATCCAGATCAGATGCCAGGGGGGACAAAGGTGAAACAGGGCCCTAAAAATGGAGGTAGAAGGGCAGGACTTGCAGCAGAGTGGGGACCTGCAGATCTGTGTGATGATGGTGACCGTGCTGCTCCCAAGTTCAACCTGCTGACCAGTGGGGAAGAGCCTGGAGTTGTATGGCTTAACCTTTAAAAAAGACAATAATTTAAATGTAAAGGATCAGCCAGCATCTAAGAGGCTTCTGAAGTGGCACAGATGCAATACTGTGAACTTGGCAGCTGTTCCAGCAGTTGTAAAACACTTCAGGGAAACCCAAGAGTGGAGGTGACAGACTGAGCAGGGCTGGTGGAGCAGGGGGTGAGGCACGTCCTTCCACAGCACGGGGGACTCGAGGATGCAGGGAGGGCTGCCAGCTCTTATAAGCACAACGTAAGAACTGAGGGAAAATCACCAGGAGCAACTTTCTAGGAGCAGCCCTTGATACAAACCTTCTCAAACAGAGAGGGTGTGGGGGAAACAGATCAGCACAGCGTGAGAGGCACTGAGAGCCAGAGCAGAAAATGTGGCTGAACTTTGTGTTGCTGCTTCCTGGATGTTTTCCTTCTGGGAGCTGGAGCAGAGGAAGTGTCTCTGATGGAAATGTCAATAGAAATGGCAGTAGGACAAACAGAGAAAACAAACAGCAACAAATCACCAGAACCTAATGGTGCTGAGCAAAGAAGCCCAGTGGGAAGAGGCTGGACTGGCACTGGCAGCATCTCTGTGCTGCTGGGAGCAGGGGGGCAGGGAACAGGCACAGACTCAGCTTCAAAGCAGTTGGTCAGTGCAGTGGGATGATAAAAAAAAACAAACCACAATAGAAAGCATGGAAGGACAGAAGGGGGAAAATTGTTACTCTGCTGTGTCCATCTGTGGTCTCTGGGCTTCTGCACGTGCAACCTTTTTGTGGCAGCAGCACCGAGCTGGAAATGCTGGAGAGGAGGGAGGGGAGGGGAGAGGCTCCTTCCTCAGGGAAGGCTCTGCAGCTTGGAGCAGAGGGAGGTGTGAGGAGACAGGAGAGATGAGCAGCTCACAGCTGAAATGGAGGTGACAGAGGAGTGATTTCTCCTGTCTCAGTCTGGGCGGGCAGGGAATCTTGCCATGGTGGTTTCCAGCAGAAAGCTCATCCTCAGGTGGGGCTTGGAGCAGCTGCTGGCAGAGCTGCTGTGGGAGATGGAGACCAACACTCGTGCTGGCCCCAGGCAGCAGCCACACAAGGGGGGTAGCAGGGCTGGATGTGA
>NW_009951748.1:36906-66035 GCF_000747805.2 Chaetura pelagica | reverse complement strand
AATTTTTGCCCCAGTTTGCTCCAGACACCCCTGCAGCCACAGCTTTGTGTCCATTCTGGGTTCCCTGCTCATGGCAGCGCGGTTGGAACTAGATGATCTATAAGGTCCCTTCCAACCTTAATGGTTCTATGGTTCCTATTAATCTATTTCCTTGTGTGGAGCCCCTGCTTCCCACTTTTCCCTGGGAAGAGCCACCCCAGCTGTGGTGGGTGCCCAAGCAGGGGCTTGTGGAGCTCCTGTGAAGCCCCCGGTGCTCCCTGGGTCTGGGTCTGCACAAGCTGCTGCTGGCAGCCCAGCTGCAGGCAGGTCCCTGGGCACGAGCAGTGGGTGACACGACCTGCTGAGGGGTGGGTGGGTCTGGGGACTTCCGGCTGGAGAGCTGCAGCCTCAGGTTCCTTCCTGGCTCCTGGGAACCCTGGAGCTCAGTCTCCAGCACCTGGTGACATCTGGGAGGCTGGTCCTCCGGGAAGCGCTTGTCGACAGGAACCATAAAGCCACTGGGGTAAGTAATGGAATCCCAGACTGGTTTGGCAGGGAGGAGACCTTAGTGATCACCAGTCCCACCCCCTGGCATGCACAGGGACAGAGAAGAGGGGACAGTCCCCTCCCTGGCCCTGCTGCCCACACTGCTGGTGACACAGCCCAGGGCACAGTTGGTTTCTGGCTGATTCCTGTTGAGCTTCTCATCGACCAACACCCCCAAGTCCTTCTCCTCAGGGCTGCTCTCAATCCCTTCATCCTCCAGCCTCTGTTGATACCAGGGGTTGTCCCAACCCGTGTGCAAGACCCTGCACTTGGCTTTGTTGAACCTGATGAGGTTTGCATGGGCTTCACCTCTCAAGCCTCTGCATCCACCCAGACTTTGCTGCTGCCTTTCCTGCCCACTGTGCTGCTGCTTTCTTGGGCTGCATTTCTCCTTCCAGGAGCATTTGTTTTCCAGGGACTGAGATCTGGGTTCACCCCCCTTCAGCCTCCTGGGAAGTGACCTCCCCCATCACTGCCATTTTGACCTCCACTGGGAGGTTCTTGTGTGTTTGGTTGTTTTGAGCTCAGGCTGCTCAGCAGGTGTTGGCTGTGCTGGTGCCCAAAGTGCCTCCCCCTTCCCTGGCATCCTTCTTCAGCAGTAGCACTGAGTTGATCTCTCATGTCATGCAGACTCTGGGTGTGCTGGAGGCTTCTGGGGTGTTTTCAGCCAAGCCATCATGCATGGGGATGCTCTGCAGGTGTCACAGAGAGGTGGCTCCAAAGCCCTGCACCTCAGTTGGCTGCAGGGCTCTTCCCATCTGCCTTGTCACAAGTGCCCAGGGCAGCTCTCATGGCCCCTCTGTGCTGGGTCTGAGCTTTGGAAACTTGAGCCACCTTTGGTTTGGTGAATCCTGGGAGGCTGTAGGGGAGGGTGTTTGGTTAACTCCAGTTTGTTGGTGGAGGTAGACAAGGAGACAGTCTGGTATAAATAGGCTTCTTGTGAGGTTGTGACCCCCTTCCTTCCCCATCTTCCTACCAACATCTCACTTATTTTATTCCACACTCCCCCTTTCCCACGACATTTCTGCTGTTGTTGTGTGGCTTCCAGACTTCCAGACATTTTCTGTTTGTAGATCTACATTGAGCTGGATTTGCGGTACCAGCCCCCAGATGGCTCAGCTGGGACCTGGGTTGAAGAGGACTTTGTCTATCAGATGACAGACAGGTACTGAAATCCTGGGAGCAGCAAATGCCCCATCCCTGGAAGTGTTCCAGGCCAGGTTGGAAGGAGCTTTGAGCAACCTGGTCTCATGTTTGGAGGTGTCCCTGAAGGGAGTTGCAACTAGATGATCTTTAAGGTCCTTTCCAACCCGGTTTTGGGTTCTGTGAAGCTTCCAGGCAGCTCCTCCAGCTGCCTCTGCCAGTGGCAGCAGCTCTGCAGCCCAGCCTCATTTGCTCTCCACCTCTGGCCAGGCTGATGCACCTTTGCTCTGCAGCAGCAACACGTGAGCTGGGCTCTCACCCTCGACCTCACACAGAGCCTGTGACTGCAGCAACTGCTGCACCCCAGGAGTCTTTTCAAACTCAGGAGCTTCTCTTCAGCCTTGCTGGCTGGTAGGAACAAGATGCTGTGGTTGCAAATCACAGAGAAGGTGGCATTGGGCCCCGGTGACCCCAGGCACCTCCACGCAGGTGGTGCCCAAAGCCAGGGGAGATGCTGGTGTCTGGGTGGGCAGGGTGACAGGCAGCAGCAGGGTCTGGAGAACGGCACCTCTGGAGTGCCAGAGGCAAAGCAGTGGGGACAGAGGGTGGGTGCTGGAACAGTGTCCTTAGGAGGGCACTGGTGTCCCTGCCAGGAGCCAGGCAGGCACACGGTGGAGGCTGTTAGTGCATCACTCATTGGCCACAACACTCTGGTGTTTTCAGCAAAGCTCCTGTTTTTCTTACAGTTCAGAGTTAATAATCCCCAACCCCGGGTTTGAGGAGCTGGAGTAAGTACCAGGGTGCTGGTGGAGGAGCAGCTTGTCCTGGGGCTGGAGGGAGCACTTGGCCTGCTCCTTGTTGGGGTGGGGGACGTGGTGGGTGCTGGGGTGGATGATGTGGTGGATGATGTGGTGGATGATGTGCTGGGGGACGTGGTGGGGGATGTGATGGGGGACGTGGTATGGTGTAGTGGATGATGTGGTGGGGGATGTGGTGGGGAACATGGTAGGGGATGTGGTGGGGGACGTGGTGGGTGACATGGTGGGGTCTGCAGGACAGCTGAGGGGCCGAGGGCAGGTGAGCTGGACAGGAGGGCGGCTGCGCTGGGCAGGAAACTGGCCAAGGGCCTGGAGACTGATGAGGAAGAGGAAGAGGAGGAAGAGGATTTCTATGACGTGTCTGAGATGGAGGTCTCAGGCATTGTCTTCAGCCCTGTGAAGAGGTACCTGTGGTGTGCTCTTCTCTCCTGCCCCTGCTTGTGTCCTGGGGTGGGAAGTGCCAGCTCCTGGGGTCATTGCTGGGGGAATCTCTTGGCATTTGCTTCTACAGAATGTCAAAGCCCTTCAGCCTCCAGTGGCCCCAGGCAGGGACTGTTGGGGCTTTGCTGGTTCCCGGGGCAAGGAGCCATCATTTCCCAGGGCTTCCATTCCTTTCCCTGGGGGGGCTTGGCTTGGGTTCATGCAGATGCAGGGACCTGCTCACCCGTGTTGTTCTTCTGCAGCCGCTCCAGACTTTGCTCCTCCCGGGACCTCTTTGCCACCCCGACCCCTCAGAGCTTCCAGGTACTGCAGCACTGGGTGCATGGCCCTGCAGCTGCCTCTGGCCCCACTGCTGCAGACTGTAGCCTCTCCAGTTGCCCCAGTGAGGCCCAGAGGCATGAAAACACCTTCTTGCTTCGTGTCACTTCCCTGGGCAGGGTGTCACAGTCCCTGAAGGAGGTTCATCCCTGAGCAGAACTTCTTCTTGGGCCATGGGAGTAGCTGTGGGTGTCCAGGGGATGAGAAGCAGCCTGGCAGCCAGATGTGCCACTGCAGAGCACTGAGCAGAGCTTTGGAGGGGACCCAGACAGGGCTGGTGGCTGCCACCCTCCCAGGGCCTGGGCTCCCAGGGTCACCCATGGGACAGGGCTGGGGAGCTGCTGCCAGGAGGCTGGTATGAAGCTGGGGCTCTGGGTGATGCTCTGGTGTCAGGTTTGTTTGAAACCACTGAGCAGCCTGGAAGTGGAGTCCAGTCCCATCTTTTGTCCTGCAGATGTTGGGACAGGTCTCCCAGCCTATGGATTGAAATCCTTGTTCTAAGGAAACATGGACTCAGGTTTGGGTGCCCGGCTGTTCAGGGCTGGGCCCCACCCCCACGCAGGAGGGTGGCATTTCATGCCTTCCTTTTTTTGGAGCTGTTATTCTTCACCTGAACAAGTGCTTGTGCTGAGAGCCAATGTGGGAACATTTCTGCTACCTCTTAGACCCATAACCAGTCACATTCCAGCCTTTCTAGTGGTGTCCATCTCAGTGGGATCCAAAGAGAAGCATTGACAGAAAGTACAAAGAGCATTTTCTCCAGGATGGTCTATGGACCCCCCTGTGACAGCAAGGGTTTTGCATCCCCTTGGGATGAGGAACAGAGGGGACTCAGTGCTCCTGGGAGGCACTTGTCAAAGGGGCTGGGAATTTAATGATTCATGTCTAACAGAGGGGACTCAGTGCTCCTGGGAGGCACCTCTTGTCAAAGGTGCTGGGAATTTAATGATTCATGTCTTTTACTGGGTCCTGGTGAGACCTCACCTGGAGTGTTGTGTCCAGTTCTGGGCTCCCCATTTCCAGAGGGACAGGGACAGACTGGAGAGAGTCCAAGGGAGGCCACAAGGATGATGAAGGGGCTGGAACATCTGTCTGATGAGGAAAAGCTGAGAGACCTGGGGTGTTTAGTCTGGAGTCTAAGAGAGGACCTTATGAATGTCTACAAATACCTGCAGGGTGGGTGTCAAGGAGGGGCCAGTCTCTGTTCAGTGGTGCCTGTGATGGGACAAGGGGCAATGGATTCAAACTAGAGCCCAGCAAGTTCCACCTCAACATGAGGAAGAACTTCTTTGGTGTGAGGGTGACAGAGCCCTGGGACAGGCTGCCCAGAGAGGCTGTGGAGGCTCCTTCTCTGGAGACTTTCCAGACCTGTCTGTGTTCCTGTGTGACGTGCCCTGGGTGTTCCTGCTGCACCAGGGGGCTTGGACTCCATGATCTTCAGAGGTCCCTTCCAACAACTGTGCTTCTTTGATATCCTTGCATGTCTTTAAGAAGCAAGTATCTCAGAGACCATTTTGGGTTCTCCTGGCTAGAGCAGAGTTCAGCAGCCACGTTCTTGCTTGCCTCAAGCATCCACCCTCTGGCAAGTGGGCCTTGCACATTTGCATAATGTTGCTGAAAGAAGCTCAGGATGGAGCTGGGAATGAGGAGAGTGCTGATCCCAGGGCTTTTTTCCCACATTTCCTCAGGTTGGAATCAATATCATCGAAGCTCAGAAGCTGGTGGGGGTGAACATCTTGGTGTGAGGGTGACAGAGCCGTGGGACAGGCTGCCCAGAGAGGCTGTGGAGGCTCCTTCTCTGGAGACTTTCCAGACCTGTCTGTGTTCCTGTGTGACGTGCCCTGGGTGTTCCTGCTGCACCAGGGGGCTTGGACTCCATGATCTTCAGAGGTCCCTTCCAACAACTGTGCTTCTTTGATATCCTTGCATGTCTTTAAGAAGCAAGTATCTCAGAGACCATTTTGGGTTCTCCTGGCTAGAGCAGAGTTCAGCAGCCACGTTCTTGCTTGCCTCAAGCATCCACCCTCTGGCAAGTGGGCCTTGCACATTTGCATAATGTTGCTGAAAGAAGCTCAGGATGGAGCTGGGAATGAGGAGAGTGCTGATCCCAGGGCTTTTTTCCCACATTTCCTCAGGTTGGAATCAATATCATCGAAGCTCAGAAGCTGGTGGGCGTGAACATCAACCCCTTTGTGGTGGTCAAGGTTGGAGAGGAGAAGAGGCAGACGGCAACCCAGAAGTCGACCAACTGCCCCTTCTACAACGAGGTGTGTGCTGGGACAGGGGCCCTGGCCACGTCCTGCTGCTGTCCCAGGCATGGACAGGCCCCTGGGGGATGCTGGGGGGGCTGCTCTGGGGCACCAGCCCCTAGTGGGGCTGTGCTGGGAGCCCAGGGCTCAGCTTCTTGCTTTACTCTTCCAGTATTTTCTGTTTGAGTTCCATGAACCCAGGGACATCTTGTTCCACCGACTCATTGAGATCTCAGTAAGTGTCTCCTCCTCTCTGCCCTTCCTGGGGACACTGGCTCTGCCTGCAGGGGCTGAGCTGTGGCCCTGGGGCAGTGTCCTGCCCCTGGCCTTGCTGCCCCCTCCTTTGGGGGTGATTCCCTGTTGCCCCTCACACTGGAGCCTCATCCTGCAGGAGAAAAGCCCAGGCAGGTGAGGACAGGTCTTCAAAAATCCCCTGGCCCAAGACATGGGGGCTTCTCCAAGGTTTGGGGCTTTTCTGAAGATGGCAACACCTCCTTTGCCACACCACCTCCAGCATTTTCCCTGTGAATTTCTCTTCCTCTGGTGGGGGTTCAGCAAGCCCTGAGCAGGACCTGGGCTTTGGGAGGGACTCCAGTGTGGTGGGGTTGAAAGGACCTTCCTGACCCAGAAGGATATGGACACGGGGCACCCTGTGACCAAGCAGATCTGCCTTTGGTCTGTTGTGGGGGTTTGGCTTCTCTGGGGCTGGCAGAAGCAGCTGAATTGGTTGCATGTGAGTTTGGCAGGTTTAAGTGAGGGCTGTGGAGCTTGTGGGCTTTGTGGGGATGGTTGGGCAGGAGCAGTTTTGTCCCAGGGCTAACTCAGGTTAACGTGCAGGAGGAGCTTGCAACCCCTGCATGAGCTGCATGCTGAACTTGGTACCTCCTGGTAGTTCTGTCCTCTTCAGAGATGTCTGGATGTGTCACCTCCCTCCCCACATCTCTGGGTGCTCAGGGGGGTTTGTGCTGCCTGCAGGTTTTTCACTCAAAGAAGATCCCGTTCCTGGGAAGGTGCATTGGGACCTTCAAGATGGATGTTCTGACCGTGTACAGCCAGCCAGGTAGGGCCCAGGACACAGCCCTGCCCCTGCACACGGGTGGTTCCTGTGTGGTCACAGCATCACAGCATCACTCTGGTTGGGAAAGACCTTCAAGATCACCAAGTCCAACCCCTACCCCAACTCCGCACCCACCACCAAGCCCTGTCCCCTGGCATCACATCTGTCTGTTTAGGTGTCTCCAGGGATGGTGGCTCAACCACCTCCTGGGACAGCCTGGGCTCCCACCCCAGAACAGGACAACCCCAAAGCTCACACCGTGTCTTTGAGGGTGTTGTCCAAATGTTTCTTGAATGTTGTCAGGCTCAGTGCCATTGCTGCTTCCCTGGGGAGCCTATTCCAGAGCTCCACCACCCTCTGAGTGAAGAATCTCTTCCTCATGTCCAACCTAAACCTTGCCCTGCACATCTTCCCACCATTCCTACCATGGTCTGGTGAGGGCCCTACCTTTAAAGTGCTTAGTTCCCATGAGGACCAGCACCTGCTTCTCCCCCCAGCTGTCTGAGGGCTGGTGGCACCTCCTGCACCTTCAGAGCCAGGGCCAGGGCAGTGCCTGGGCAGACACAGTGGGGATGGGAGTGGGTCAGCTGGGCTCTCCACAGGGACCTCCTTCCCCTCCCTCTCAGACCACAGGTTTTTCCAGAAATGGGCTGTTATCAGTGACCCCACAGACACCCGGGCGGGTGTGAAGGGCTTTGTCAAGTGCAACGTCTGTGTCACGGCCCGGGGGGACACTGTGGGCTCCCTTCCCACCTCCAGCAGCCGGGACGAGCACATTGAAAGGTGAGTGCACCTTGCCTGGCCCTGGGGACAGCAGCCACATCTCCCTCCACGTTAGTATTATTGTTTTCCCTCCATTTTCCCCCTCTTCTGATGTGGGAAGACCTGGGGAAGAGCCCCGTGGTGGGGCAGGACGCAAACCTCCTGCCAGCCGGGGCGTTTCCCAACGCGGTGCCTCCTGGGCTCCCAGAGAGAGCCAGAACATGCACGTGTGTTTCAGGAACCTGCTGCTGCCCAAGAGAGTCCCTGCAGAGAGACCCTGGGCCAGGGTCTGCATCAGGCTGTACCGCGCCGAGGGGCTGCCCAGCATGAGCGCCGGCATCATGGGGGGGCTCTCCAAGATCATCGGGGAGAACAAGGTCTTTGTCGACCCCTACGTGCAGGTCTCCTTCTGTGGGCAGCAGGTGAGGCTGCTGGGGTCTGCGTGGGGCCAGGCTGGGCCTCCAGGAGCTGCTGGGGGACCCTGCAATCCCACTGGAGCCGGGCTGGGCCAGCCCAGGGCTGGCAGGAGGTGGCTGTGGAGCTGCTGGGTCTGCTTGGGAAGGCTTTGCTGGGACCTCTGTGCCTGCTGAGCTGCCCCAGCCCTGGGCACGGCCCTGGCTGAGCCACGGGGTGTGCAGGTGGAGATTTCATCCCCCTGACCTTGGGAGAAGATCAAGTAAATCCCGGAGGCCTCTTTGGCAAGTTGGGCTCAGCCTGACGCCCTTGGGAGGGTTCACTGAGCTGGTCAGTGAACTGGTTTTAAAACCAGTTTATTGGTCCTTTCCTTGCACCCAAGGCCAGGGTTTCTTGTCCTGTGTTATCCACTAAGATGAGGAGCAGTCCCTGAGCAGCCTTGTGGGCCTTGGGGGGGCTTCCAGGTGACCCTCTGGTGCTTCTGGATCTGGTGGTTTTGCCCATTTGCTTCCAGTGTGTCCCTGGGCTGGGCCTTGGGACAGACCCTTTGATGAGCCACAGCTCCTGTTGCTGGGACAGGGGCAGCCCCATGGGCACCTCCAGAGCCTGCCCAGCACAGTCTGCAGGTGGGGCAGGAGAAGAAGCCGTTCCCAAGGTGGCTCCGGGGCAGCCCTGGGGTGGCTGCTCTGCGTGGCCCCCACACTTTCTCCTCCCCAGGGGGAAACCTCCGTGGAGACCAACACCACCGAGCCCGTGTGGAACGAGCAGATCAGCTTCATCGAGATGTTCCCACCTCTGGCCAGGAAGATCAAGGTGCAGGTGCTGGATGATGCCAATGTTGGGGACGTGGCCATCGCCACACACTTCATTGACCTGCAGCAGATCTCAGACCCTGGCAGGAACGGTGAGGCCTGGCTTGGCTCCCCCTGGGCAGGGTGTCCTGGCCAGCCCTGGGCTCTGCAGCTGCCCAGGGTGCTCTCCTGGAGCTGGGAAGCAGGAGTGGCTGGAGCACGTTCACATCCCTGTGCCCCGGGCTGTCTCCTTGGGGGAGAAGGTCTCTCTGCAGCAGCTCCTGGGCTGGAATGACACCCTGTCCCTGTCCCTGCAGGCTTCAACCCCACGTTTGGCCCAGCCTGGGTGAACCTCTATGGGTCTCCCCAGAACTCAGCCCTGCGGGACGTGCACAGGGAGCTCAACGAGGGCAGGGGAGAGGGGATCTCCTACCGCGGGCGCGTCCTCATGGCCATCGCGGTGGAGATCTTCAGCAGCCCCAGCCTGGCAGAGAGGAAGCTCGGGGACAGGAAAAAGGGGGCCCTGAGCAAGCTGAAGCTGAAAAAGAAAAGCAAGAAGTCCAAGGAGAAAGCCAAAGAGCTGAGGCAGCTGCAGGGAGAGGAGGAAGGGGGGGGGGAAGCCTTTCAGGAGGCTGAGCAGCCCGAGGAGGTCATTGTGGAGGTGGAAGAGCTTCATCCCCTCCCCGAGGTGAGACCTGCTGGCTGGGGTGGCTGAGCCTGCAGCCTGGGCAGCAGGGGGGTCACCCACTGGTGTGGCACTGGTGGAACAAGCCTGGCCTGACACTGCCTGGGGCCAACAAGAAAGCTGGGGAGGGACTTGGGACAAGGGCAGGGAGTGAGGAGACAAGGGGGGATGGATTAAATTGGAAGAGGGGAGATTGAGGTGAGACATGAGGAGGAAATTCTTTGCTGTGAGGGTGGTGAGAGCCTGGCCCAGGTTGCCCAGGGAAGCTGTGGCTGCCCCATCCCTGGCAGTGTTGAAGGGCAGGTTGGATGGGGCTTGGAGCAGCCTGGGCTGGTGGGAGGTGTCCCTGCCCATGCAGGGGGTTGGATTTAGATGATCTTTAAGGGCCCTTCCAACCCAAACCAGTCTGGGATTCTATGATATGACTGCTGGGCCACCCAAACCTCTCTCAGCCTCTGCAGGGGCTGAGGCCACCCCTGCAGCCCCAACACCTCCTCCCAGGAAGGCTGGAGCATCCACTCCTGCCCTGCCTCTCTGGCACAGGGAGAACCCTCTGCTGGGTGTTACTCCCAGAGCACACCTGCCTTTGAGTGGCTATTTTTATGCCCTGGAGGCAGGAGGAGCCATCAGCTGATCCTGGGGCTCCAGCTGGCCTGGGAAAGGCAGCCCAGGTGCAGCTCTGCTGGTGCAGTCACCAGCCTTAGCCCTACAGACCTGCTCAGCAGCTTCACACAAGCATCAGCCAAAGCCAGAGATCTGCTCCAATCCCCAGGGGTTTCCCAGAGGACGTGTGTGGCAGCCCAGTGGTGGTGGCCTCAGCAGCACCCCATGGGTGTCCTGGGGCTGCCTGGCATGTCCTGCTGCTCTCAGGGTTTCTCCTGAGGTGACTTTTGGCACAAGAGGCTGTGAGGCTGATTTCTGTCTCCTCGCTCAGAATGCCTTGGGGAAGAAGGAGGAATTCCTCCTCTTTGCTGCCTTCTTCGAAGCCACGATGATGGACTCCTCACTTGGCTCCAAGCCTGTCAGCTTTGAAGTCTCCATAGGTGGGTATTCCCCAGGGCCCCATCTCCAGAAACTATGGGAACAGCTTCAACCTCCCTCTGACAGTTTGAGTCTTGAGAGAGTCCCATGGAAGCTGTGAAGATGATGAAGGGGCTGGAACACCTGCCTGATGAGGAAAGGCTGAGAGACCTGGGGCTGTTCAGTCTGGAGAGGAGAAGACTGAGGGGGGATCTAATGAGTGTCTATCAATACATGAGGGCAGCAAGAAGGCAGGACAAGCTCTTGTCACTTGTGCCCTGGGACAGGACGAGGGGCAGTGGATTCAAACTGGAGCCCAGGAAGTTCCACCTCAAGATGAGGAAGAACTTTGCTGTGAGGGTGACAGAGCCCTGGGCCAGGCTACCCAGAGAGGCTGTGGAGTCTCCTTCTCTGGAGACTTTCCAGACCTGTCTGGATGTGTTCCTGTGCGACCTGCCCTGGGGGATCCTGCTCTGGCAGGGGGGTTGGACTCAATGATCTTCAGAGGTCCCTTCCAACCCCTGACATTCTGTGCTGTGGAGGTGCCAGCCCTTGCACAGCTCTTGCCTCCCAAATGGGCTTCAGGAGGGACATGGGATGGGGGCAGGGAGTGCTTTGATTACCTTAAAAGTCTCTGATGGGATTGGAGATTTGGAGGATTTGTCTGAACTGCCTGTTTGGGGAGAGTGGCTGAAGCTCTTACCTTTCAGTACCTGAGGGGCTACAGGGAAGCTGGGAGGGGCTTTTTACAAGGGGGAATGGGTTAAAACTGGAGGAGGGGGGATTTAGGTGAGACATGAGGGGAAATAATTGTGGAGTCTGAGGGTGGTGAGAGCCTGGCCCAGGTTGCCCAGGGAAGCTGTGGCTGCCCCATCCCTGGCAGTGTTGAAGGGCAGGTTGGATGGGGCTTGGAGCAGCCTGGGCTGGTGGGAGGTGTCCCTGCCCATGCAGGGGGGTGGGACTGGTTGGTCTTTAAGGTCCCTTCCAGCCCAAACCAATCTGGGATTCTGTGAGTCTATGAAGTGGGGGTGAGAAGAGGGATGAGGGTTTTGGGAACAAGAAAGGGAAGCCAAGGAGGGGAAGCTGGGACACTGGGGTGTTCATGTGGTGCTGATGGGCTGTGACAGTGGGTGATGGGAAAGCAGTGGTAGGAGAGCAGGTCCAAGCCCCCCCTTGCTGAGATGGACGGGTGGAGATGCTTGATGCTGAGATGTCTTCCTGAGTGACTGCTGCTGACCCAGAGTAGAGGTGCAGTCAGCAGGGGCTTGGTGGGATTTTAAGGCAGACACAAGGACTTGCAATTGCCCAGCACTTCCTGGTTGCCCCTGTGGTGCTCTGATGGTTGGATGCTGCTGAACTGCTGGTTCCAAAAGCAATGCCTGCCCACGTGCTGCTCCAGGCAGGAGGGCTGCACTCTGGGTTTGAAAGCCAGCAAACCTGTCTAACAGTGACCCCACTTCTCTGGTTGCTCTTTCATACTTAACTGGAAGGAAACTATGGCAAAACTGAAGAGGCTGTGACCAAAGTACAGAGAAAAGTGGAAAAAGGAGAAGTGAAAGAAGAGAAGCAGCCTTTGCTGGAGCCTGGCTCAGATGGGGAGCTGGATGCTGAAGACCTGGCCCCCTCCTCAGCAGCTCTGAACAAGTCAGTGACAAAAAGCCAGAGACCTGAGCCCATGGATTATGACAGGTGAGTCTTCCTTGTCCTTCTTTCCCACCTGCCCATGTCCTACCCCACCTGCCCTGGTTGGTTATTCCAGATTCACTCTCTACAACCACCTGAAGAGAGGTTGTGCTCAGGTGGGGCTGGGCTCTTTTTCCAGGTAACCAGTGACAGGATGAGAGGGCCTGGCCTGAAGCTGCTCCAGGGGAGGTTTGGGTTGGATATCAGGAAGCACTTCGCCATGGAAAGGGTGATCAGACCTTGGGATAGACTGCCCAGGGCAGTGGTGGAGGCACCATCCCTGGAGGTGTTCCAGGAAAGGCTGGAGGTGGCACTTAGTGCCCTGGTCTGGAGATGTGGGGGTGTTGGTCATGGGCTGGACTTGGTGATCTTAAAGGTCTTTCCCAACCTTGGAGATGCTGTGATTCCATGTTACACATGAGAGGTCTGCTGGGCCAGGTGATGCTGGGAGGGGTTTCTCCTCTTGGCAGCCCCACCACCATTAGCCCAATGGGCCCTCTGGTGTCTGCTGGGGGTGTGCAGGTGGCCAGGGACAGGGGCCCAGGGCAGCTGGGACCCATCAGTAATTCAGCTCCTCTTCTAGCTAACAAGCAGCATCCTGAGGGCTTGATTCCCATGAGGAGGAAGAGGAATCCTCTGGCACAAGCTGTGCTGTGTGGGGCAGGCCAGGCACATACCTGAACTCTTCTGATGATGGGTTTGCTCTGGGTTTGTCCCCCAGGCCTGGCAGGGGGGTTTGCACTGTCAGCCCTGTCCCTGCTGCTGCCCAGACCCACAGCATCCCGGGCTCCCCTCAGCCTCCTTCCCCTGGGCACCTTCTGCCCTCTGCTAGAAACCCCGTGGGCTAGTTTGGGATGGCCAAGTTTGGGATGGCCAAGTTTGGGATGGCTAAGTTTGGGATGACAGCTCCAGCTGCTCACATCCATGTCTGGGGTGCAGGGACAAAACCAGCCTGTTCTCTGCAAAGGGGACAGAGCCCAGGAGCTGGTCCCTGTTCTGGGTGTGCCAGCCCTGAGGTGTGACATGGCACGTGCTCTGCAAACAGCTGCCCTGTCCCCTGTGCCCCTGTCCCTGTGCCCCTGTCCCCAGGTCCTACAGCTGCCTGCCCATGACCCACCAGAAGCCCTGCGTGTACGTGTGGAGCTACTGGGAGGACCACACCTGGAGACTCTGCATTTCCAACTGGATTGTCAAGCTGGCCGAGCGCCTGGTAGGGTGTTCAGGGTGTCTGTCTCCTCCATGGTCCCTCCTGGTGTGCTTTCCCAGTGGGACACCCAGCTGCTCTGCAGGATGTTTGCCTTAGACATCCTCACCCAAGCCCGTTTCTCTCACAGAGCTCAGTCCCACCTCCATTTAGAGCTGTGGGGCCGGGCAGTGAGTGCAGGGCCCCTGCCTGGGCTGTGCTGCAGCCTCTGGGGTCTCCTTGAGTGACCTGACAGCTGTGACAAAAACCTCCTCTGCTGCCAGTCCTGAGCTGTGTGTGCAGCAGGGAGATGCAGTCTCGTCCCAGAGCCTCATCCTTCCCTTTTGGGCTTAGAAATCCAGAAGCAGAGCTTGCCAGCGTGTCCCAGTGTCTGCTCAGGGACTGAGACACCAGGTGTTATAGCAACCAGTGCTCAGGTTGTCCCCAGGTCCCAGAGCCCTTAGCAGCACCTGCAGCACTGTCACCATCCCCTGCTCCACAGGAGGACACAGGCCACTTGTGGCAAACACATCCTTGCAACCCTCCCCCCTGGCCCCAGGCAGGTGCAGCATCCCTGAACCTCCTGCATCCCCCACAGGAGCAGGGCCTGGAGGACGTGGAGAAGCTCCTGAGGAGGCCAAAGGCTAAAGCAGAGGAGCGGCTGCGGGAGGTGCTGGAGGAGCTTGTAGCTGGGTGCAGGTGAGCATGGCCCTCAGGCCCTGAGGTTCCTGGTTTTCAGGTGAGGAAGTCGTGCCTGGGCTGTGCCCTGCCTGCTTTCTTGTCCTCTGGAGGCAGATGAGGGGAAGGAGCCCAGGGCCACCTGGGGAAGGGCACTGTAGCTCTTCAAGCTTGGAGGGGAGACCCCAGCCCTGGGAAGCACAGGGGTCACTGACTGCAGCCTCAGTGTTCCTGGATTCCTGAATGTTTCCTAAATGTTAGGACAGGGAACTTGCTTGAAAGAGCCCAGGGCAGAGGCACAGAGATGCTGGAGGGAGGGGAACATCTCCCTGCTGAGGAAAGGCTGAGGGAGCTGGGTCTGTTGGGCTTGGAGAAGAGGAGACTGAGGGGCCACCTCATCCATGGGCACAAATCTGTTCAGGGCAGTGTCAGGAGGACAGAGCCAGGCTTTGTGCAGTGATGTCCAGTGACAGGACAAGGGGCAGTGGGTGCAAACTGGAGCACAGGAGGTTGTATGTGAATCTCAGGAAGAACTTCTTTCCTGTGAGAGTGCCAGAGCCCTGGGCCAGGCTGCCCAGAGAGGCTGTGGAGTCTCCTTCTCTGGAGACATTCCAACCCCCCTGGACCCTGTGTGATGTGCTCTGGGTGACCCTGCTCTGGCAGGGGGGTTGGGCTGGGGGATCTTTCCAGGTCCCTTCCAATCCCTGGGATTCTGTGATTTTGTGATTTGCTTCACTCTCTTCAATCAAACAAGAGACTAGTGGGGTCTGGTACATATTTCAGTCCCCAGCCCCGTGCTGGTGGCAGCAGAGGGAGCCTCAGGTGCTGAGCAATCCCCAGGGTACCTTCCAAATCCAAAAGCTTGCAGAAGAGAGGACATGGCAGAGAGAGGGGTCTGGTGCACGTGGATCAGCACCAGGGATCTGGAGCTCATGGCTTTGCTGTGGGAGCTGAGCTCAGTCTGTGGGTGCAGGGGGTGCAGAGCCTGTGCTGCTTGTGTCCTTGCAGGCAATTCTCACTCAGCTCAGAGAGGAAAACCATGGCCCATCCCAACAACCTGGACAGATGTCGGACAAAATACCTGACGTACAACATTGTAAGCTCTGGGGCTTGGTGGTGGTGCTGGGGGCCTTTGTGACTCCCACTCTGGTCCAGGAGGACCACCTAGAGTTGATGCTAAGGAGGAAACCTGGGGGTAAGCCTCATGGTATCAGTCATGGGCTTTTACTGCAACACCTGAGCATTCTTATCAGAGCAAAACAGCTTCCAGCACAGGGAGCAGGGGCAGGGACTGGCCATGGCTGCCCCTGGTTTTGTGCAGAAGTTGTGCCCTGGTGCCACCCTCCCTCTCCTGTTGGGCACACACGTGTTGCTGGAGGCCTTTTAGTGCAGGCTATTCCTGCAGGCAGCTCTGGGGGGGCTCACTGAGCCCCACTGCCCCTGGGAACTCAGGCCATGGGCTGGGTGCCCCATCAGATCCAGCAGATCTACAACAGGCACCCATTTGCTTGGCCCCAGAGAGGGCAGCATCTGCAGCCAGGCCAGCCAGCTGGATGAAGCACAGTCACACCCCCCCAGGCCAGCACGGCTGTGGCTGCACTTCCCATCACCTTCCCAAGTCCTGAAAAGCTGCCCAGAACACAGTGACAGCAGCTGGAAATAAAGCTTGGGCATGTCTGGGTCCCAGGTCCCTTCCCTCTGCCTCTCTGCCCATCACCTCTGGCAGGTCTGAGACCCTCTGAAAGAGAGAACCAGCCCAAGAGATGAGTTTTCTGGCCGTGTCAGTCCATGCTGGGTTAGCACCCTGAGCTCCTTTTGGGTTTCATTATTAGTTTGGGTTCATCACAAAGTGTCTCCACTGTCGAGTCATGGACACGACAGCCCAGCCCCACCTTCCAGTCTCCTCTACCTTCATAGTCATGTACCTTCATGGTCCCAAGCTGCTCCTTGTGCAGAGCCTCCCCCAGGCACTGTCTGGAGCTTTTGACCACCAGTTTCTGAAAGGTTTATTCCTTATACCTCTTTCTGCCCCAAATGATGCTCATGGGCTTCTGCTGCCAGCTGGTGAGTTGCTGGAGTCTCCAGTTCTTGGCTCCCTTCACTTAATGGCTGGGACGGCTTGATAGGAGTTTGCTCTCAGCATCCAGCTCTGGGGGGCAGGATAGAGGGGCTGCCAGGGGTGAGGGAGGTTGTGCTCAGGTGGGGCTGGGCTCTTTTTCCAGGCAACCAGTGACAGGATGAGAGGGCCTGGCCTGAAGCTGCTCCAGGGGAGGTTTGGGTTGGATATCAGGAAGCACTTCCCCATGGAAAGCGTGATCAGACCTTGGGATGGACTGCCCAGGGCAGTGGTGGAGGCACCATCCCTGGAGGTGTTCCAGGAGAGGCTGGAGGTGACACTTAGTGCCATGGTCTGGAGATGTGGGGGTGTTGGTCATGGGCTGGACTTGGTGATCTTAAAGGTCTTTTCCAGCCTTGGGGATGCTGTGAGCTGAGGGGCCAGGGTGGCTCGGGCAGGTGACAGGGGTTCCTGATGGCCCTGCTCTCTGCTCAGGTCCTGTGTGCCAAGCAGGGGCTCCGTGCCCGGCGGCGCCTGACCCGGGGCAACGTCCAGGAGAAGGTGAAGGAGACGAGGAGGATCCTGACGAAGCTGCGCTTCATGGCCAAAGAGGTAGAGCTCCTTCCCAGCAGGACAGGGCAGGGCTTTGCAGCTGCTTGATTGCAAGTTTACTGCAGCTTTGTGCTGGGCATCGTGATGCCAGGGGAGGTGGCTCCTTCCCATGGAGCAGCACTCAAGGACAGCACCATCCTGGCCTGCAGCAGGAGCAGCGTGGCCAGCAGGAGCAGGGAGGTGCTGGTGCCCTGTGCTGGGCACTGGTGAGGCTGCACCTCCAGCACTGGGGGCAGTTCTGGGCCCCTCACTGCAGGAAGGACTTTGAGGGGCTGGAGTGTGTCCAGAGGAGCTGCCAAGGTGGTGAAAGGTCTGGGGAACAAGTCAGACAAGGAGCAGCTGAGGGAGCTGGGGATATTTAGTCTGAAGAAGAGGAGGCTGAGGGGAGACCTCATTGCTCTCTACAGCTGCCTGAAAGGAGGTTGTAGGGAGGTGGGAATTGGGCTCTTCTCCCAAGTCAGTAACGACAGGACAAGAGGAAATGGCCTGAAGTTGCACCAGGGAAGGTTCAGGCTGGGTATTAGGAAGAATTTCTTTACCCAAAGAGTGGTTGGACAGTGGAACAGGCTGCCCAGGGAGCTAGTGGAGTCACCATCCCTGGAAGGGTTGAAAAGAAATGTAGACATAGTGCTTAGGGACATGATTTGAGCACTGAATGGGGAGATTAAGTTATGGTAGGGGGATGTAGGTTATGGGTGGACTTGATGATCTTCAAGGGCCCTTCCAGCCAGGATGGTTCTATGATTCTATGATTCAAGCTCCTGTCAAAGGTGTGAGGTGAAATTCCACTTCTCCAGTCTTGTGGAGGGCTCTTCTTCCCAAGGTGGTATGAGGTTGAGTGCATCCTGCAGGTGTTCACAGGGAAAACCCAGGCAGATCACAGGTCCCTCCAAGAAACCTGAGGAGCTGTTGTTGCAGGGCTGAGGTTTTCGGGAGCAGGTGCCGAACACTGGGCATTTGCTTCTGGATCTCCAAAGCCCCAGGCAGCCAGGAGACAGAGCATTCACCATGCCCATGGGGAGGGAGAAGAGGCTGTGTATGCCACCACTGCCCTGTCTCCCCTCCAGCCCCAGTGCACCCTCCCTGACATCCTGATCTGGATGCTCAGCAGCAACCGGCGCGTGGCCTATGCCAGGGTCCCTGCCCAGCACATCCTCTACTCTGTGGTCGAAGAGGAGAAAGGCAAGGACTGTGCAAAGATCCAGACACTCTTTATGAAGGTGTGGTTTATACCAAGTGCTGTGCCCTTGCTTGCTTGATGCTGCCTTTCCCTCCTTCCTGAAATCCTGGAGGCAACACCTGCTGGTGCCCCAGCCCAGCTCTGCCTGCTGTGCCCCTGGGCTGCTCTGTGGATCTGGGGGGGCCATGGCTGAGATGGGAACCCTGCCCACCCTCCTATGCTTCCAGGTGCCTGGCTTGCACACGGGTGAGATCTTTGCCAAACTGGAGATCTACATGTGGCTCGGGGTGACCAAATACGCCAAGAACTGTTTGGTGGAGCTGCCCGAGGAGTTCAAGTTCCTCTCTGAGAGTGGGCAGCAGGTGGCCCAGCTCTCGGGGTGCAGCCCTCCCAGCCACCTCAGCAGGGATGGTGAGTGCAGGTGCCACTTTTCCATGGCCCAACTGTGAGCAGGAGAGCAGGCAGGGGGGAGATCACACCCCCAGGGACAATGTCTGAGAAGCAGGACCTGGTCTGTTATCACCACGGCATCTCCAAGGTATGAATGGGGGAGGCAGGTCCAGTTTGCTCTCAGGAGGACGTGTCTGCAGCCTCAGCTGGAGCAGCAGGCAGGACAGAGTGTCCTGGGCACTGGCTGTGCTGCCAAACTGGCCACGGGTGTCAGAGCTGCCCCTGGGGTGCTGCCCCCCAGCAGGTGCTCACACCACATCACTGCTCATTTCACAGGTCATGTCCTTCCCAGAGGTGTCTGAGGGGTCCACTGAGCTTGTCTTGCTTGGCCAAACCTTGCTGGCCTTTTGAGAGGCACAGTGAGGTGGTACCCACCCCTTGCAGGATGTGCCCACCACTCCCTGCCTGACACTCTTCATCAGTTGTGGCCTCTCCTGGGGCTCAGCTGGGGAACTGGGACCTCTCTTCTCTTTTTCTTGCCAGATTTCAGCTATTTCCAGCTCCGAGCCCATTTGTATCAGGCTCGAGGGCTCCTCCCTGCAGATGACAATGGCCTTTCAGATCCATTTGCAAGAGTGGTGTTTTCAACTTCCTGCCAGGCCACCAGGGTGAGACCACTGAAACTCTTGCCTCTGCCCTCCTGGGGTCTTGGGGTGAGAAAAGCCATGTCCCCCCTGATGTGTTGGGGGTCAGTGCTGTGGCAGTTTTGTAACTCCAGGCTTCAGGTATCTATGTGCCATGGGGGGTGTGACTGTCTTCAGGGAACAACTAACAAGGTTGAACATGGTCTCCAAGGATGAGTGGCACGTGCTGGTTGGCCCCACATCCTGGTTTCCTGTTTTTACCATCTCCCCTCGTGCCCAGCACCAGCTGCAGGTGGCTGTGGGGGAGAGGGGATGAGCTTCCTCCCTCTTGACAAAGTGCTTTGTTTCCACTGGACCCTCAAGGTCTCCTGTCTCTGTCTGCAGATGCTGGAGGAGACACTGAGCCCCATGTGGAATGAACTTCTTCTCTTTGACCAGCTCATTGTTGATGGGAAAAAAGAAGAGTTGAAAACAGAGACCCCCATGATTGTCATCAACCTTTTCAGCCACAATAAATTTGTAAGTCAGCTGTGCTGCCTCCTGCTCTCGTGTGCAGGACTGGGAAAGCAGAGGAGCTCTGTGTGGCTGCTGTGAGCAGGCACTTGGGACCAACATCTCTGGTTGCTTCTGTGACTCCTGGTCCACCAGTGGTGATGAGATCTGGGGGCTATGGCTGAGGTTCAGACTTTCTGCAGGTTCCTGCCACCACCTGGGGAAGCTGCTGGCTGCAGCCTGCCAAGGGCTTGGAGTTGCCCTGAGCCAGGGCCTGAGGAGTTCTTGTTGGATGCAGGGTCTGTCCTCCTTGGAGAAGCCCTGTGCCTCTCCCTGCTGCCTTGGCTGGCTCACACTGCAGAGGGCTTGTAGCCATGGGGAGAGGATGAAGCTCTGAGGGTTGTTCCTTCCCCTCTGTCCCCCAGGTCTCATCTTCCATCTTCTCAGTCTTTTTCTTCTCTCTTCACAAGTACTTTGAAGTCTCACTCCTTTCCTGGGGCCCCTTTGTTGCTGTGAGGGGAAAGGTGCAACTCACCCTGGGTTCTCCTGTTTAGCTCAGCAGCTTTCCTAGCTCATTCCCTGGCTCCCAGTACAGGACAGACACTGGCATGAGTCCAGAGGAGGCCACCAGGATGGTTGGGGATGGAGCACAGGATGGAGTGAGGAGACGGGGAGAGCTGGGTATATTCAGCCTGGAGAAATGAGGCAGTGTCACTGCTGCCTGATGGGAGAGGGTAGAAAAGAGGGGTCAGACTTCTCCTGGGGGCAGCAGGGGCAGGGTGACAAGCAATGGACACCAGCTGAAACCAAAAAATACAATCCAATTTGATATAAGGAAGCAATTTGCAACCAGAGGGAGTTCAAATGGTGGGCCAGGAGCTCAGAGAGCTTGTGGGATCCCCATCCTTGGAGACATTCAGGCTCAGGCCTCAAAGGCACATTTGAGCTCTGGCTGGAAGAGACTTGAGCAACCTGATGTGTCCCTGGTGGTCTCTGGTGCGTGGTCCTGGGCTGAGTGCCCAGTTCTGCCTGGAGACCAACTGGCAACTCAGAGGAGCTGCTGCAGATATCTCACCTGCTCCTCCCTGGGGTGCTGCCCCCCAGCAGGTGCTCACACCACATCACTGCTCATTTCACAGGTCATGTCCTTCCCAGAGGTGTCTGAGGGGTCCACTGAGCTTGTCTTGCTTGGCCAAACCTTGCTGGCCTTTTGAGAGGCACAGTGAGGTGGTACCCACCCCTTGCAGGATGTGCCCACCCCTCCCTGCCTGACACTCTTCATCAGTTTTGGCCTCTCCTGGGGCTCAGCTGGGGAACTTGAACCTCTCTTCTCTTTTTCTTGCCAGATTTCAGCTATTTCCAGCTCCGAGCCCATTTGTATCAGGCTCGAGGGCTCCTCCCTGCAGATGACAATGGCCTTTCAGATCCATTTGCAAGAGTGGTGTTTTCAACTTCCTGCCAGGCCACCAGGGTGAGACCACTGAAACTCTTGCCTCTGCCCTCCTGGGGTCTTGGGGTGAGAAAAGCCATGTCCCCCCTGATGTGTTGGGGGTCAGTGCTGTGGCAGTTTTGTAACTCCAGGCTTCAGGTGTCTGTGTGCCATGGGGGGTATGACTGTCTTCAGGGAACAACTAACAAGGTTGAACATGGTCTCCAAGGATGAGTGGCACGTGCTGGTTGGCCCCACATCCTGGTTTCCTGTTTTTACCATCTCCCCTCGTGCCCAGCACCAGCTGCAGGTGGCTGTGGGGGAGAGGGGATGAGCTTCCTCCCTCTTGACAAAGTGCTTTGTTTCCACTGGACCCTCAAGGTCTCCTGTCTCTGTCTGCAGATGCTGGAGGAGACACTGAGCCCCATGTGGAATGAGCTTCTTCTCTTTGACCAGCTCATTGTTGATGGGAAAAAAGAAGAGTTGAAAACAGAGACCCCCATGATTGTCATCAACCTTTTCAGCCACAATAAATTTGTAAGTCAGCTGTGCTGCCTCCTGCTCTCGTGTGCAGGACTGGGAAAGCAGAGGAGCTCTGTGTGGCTGCTGTGAGCAGGCACTTGGGACCAACATCTCTGGTTGCTTCTGTGACTCCTGGTCCACCAGTGGTGATGAGATCTGGGGGCTATGGCTGAGGTTCAGACTTTCTGCAGGTTCCTGCCACCACCTGGGGAAGCTGCTGGCTGCAGCCTGCCAAGGGCTTGGAGTTGCCCTGAGCCAGGGCCTGAGGAGTTCTTGTTGGATGCAGGGTCTGTCCTCCTTGGAGAAGCCCTGTGCCTCTCCCTGCTGCCTTGGCTGGCTCACACTGCAGAGGGCTTGTAGCCATGGGGAGAGGATGAAGCTCTGAGGGTTGTTCCTTCCCCTCTGTCCCCCAGGTCTCATCTTCCATCTTCTCAGTCTTTTTCTTCTCTCTTCACAAGTACTTTGAAGTCTCACTCCTTTCCTGGGGCCCCTTTGTTGCTGTGAGGGGAAAGGTGCAACTCACCCTGCGTTCTCCTGTTTAGCTCAGCAGCTTTCCTAGCTCATTCCCTGGCTCCCAGTACAGGACAGACACTGGCATGAGTCCAGAGGAGGCCACCAGGATGGTTGGGGATGGAGCACAGGATGGAGTGAGGAGAAGGGGAGAGCTGGGTATATTCAGCCTGGAGAAATGAGGCAGTGTCACTGCCGTCTGATGGGAGAGGGTAGAAAAGAGGGGTCAGACTTCTCCTGGGGGCACCAGGGGCAGGGTGACAAGCAATGGACACCAGCTGAAACCAAAAAAAAAGAATCCAATTTGATATAAGGAAGCAATTTGCAACCAGAGGGAGTTCAAATGGTGGGCCAGGAGCTCAGAGAGCTTGTGGGATCCCCATCCTTGGAGACATTCAGGCTCAGGCCTCAAAGGCACATTTGAGCTCTGGCTGGAAGAGACTTGAGCAACCTGATGTGTCCCTGGTGGTCTCTGGTGCGTGGTCCTGGGCTGAGTGCCCAGTTCTGCCTGAAGACCAACTGGTAACTCAGAGGAGCTGCTGCAGATGTCTCACCTGCTCCTGGCTCTGGATGGAGCAGAGAGTGGCAAAAGGGTGATGTTGTGCTGCTCCAGGCTGGCTGGAATTGCTGGTGGTGTTTCCCCTGAGGGGGTGGGATGACATGGAGCTGCTTCCACCCCCTTTCCCACAGGGCTCCCCCGAGTTCCTTGGCCAGGCCTTTATCCGTTGTTTATTAAAACAGTCTGCAACAGATGAGCCCTACACCACACCTGCCCTGCAGTTCTTTGACATCTACAGAGGCACCAGGGCAGCAGGGGAGCTCATTGCCACTTTTGAGCTGATCGAGCTGGATTACAGGGGCCATTTGGAGGTAACTGGGCTTGTAGGGACCTGCCCGCGGGTTCCCTGCTGGGAGGCACCTCTGGGAGGCTGCAGGGACAGAGCCTGGGAGCAGGGACCAGGAGGGGAGGGAGAGGGGACAAGGCATGGGGTAGAAATGGCTTCCATGGCTTGGTGTGCCCTGTTCAGCCTTCAGTGCCCGAGGACGTGGAGCCCAAGGAGCCCGAGTACCTGGGAGACCCTCGTGCCGGACGGTTCATCATCCCTGAGGGCATCCGGCCTGTCCTGAAGGAATTCCGCATTGAGGTGGGATGTCCTCTGCTCTGCTGGCCCCGCGGGGCTGTCCTGGGCAGGGCAAGGCTTGGGCAGGGAGTTGGGGCTCAAATGTACTTGAAGGGGCTCCAGGAAAGCTGGGGAGGGGCTTTTCATCAGAGCAGACAGGGACAGGACAAGAGGTGATGGTTTTAAACTGAGAGAGGGGAGATTTAGGTCAGATAGGTTTAGGTCAGATAGTAGGAAGAAATTCTTCACTCTAAGGGTGGTGAGGAGCTGGGATGGGCTGCCCAGGGGGGTTGTTGATGCCCCATCCCTGGAGGTTTTCAAGGCCAGGTTGGAGGAGGTTTTGTGCAGCCTGGGCTGGTGGTTCCCTGCCCAAGCAGGGGGGTTGGAACTGGATGAGCTTTAAGGTCCCGTCCAACCTGAATGATTCTGTGATTCTATGAAATGTGCCTTTGAGGCCTGAGCAGATGTCAGAGATGGAGACGCTTGAGGCAGAAACCATCTCAGCAGGTTAACAAGCCAGAGCCTGGCTGGCCTGGGAGGGCCTCGTGCCCCTCTTGGGATCCTGCAGGAATGGGGTGACAGCTCTGGCTGCCTGGCCCTGCCATGCCTGGAGCAGCCCAGGAGCTTCGTGTTGTGCTTCAGATCCTGTTCTGGGGCCTGCGGGACCTGAAGAGGGTGAACTTGTTCGAGGTGGATGAGCCCCAGGTGATCATTGAATGTGCTGGCAAGAAGGTGGAGTCCGAGGTGATCGTGGCCTACAGAGAGAACTCCAACTTCACTGAGCTGGTCAAATACATGGACGTGGTGAGTGGGAAGGAGGGTCCTGCCGTGCCAGGGTGCATCATGGCCGTCCTGCACTGCTGGTCTGCGTGGGGCAAGCAGGGAGCTGTGCCCAGGGCTGTGCTCTCCTCTGGCCACACAGTTCAGCTGCAGAGCAAAACCTTTGTGCCACTGCCCACCAGGAGCAGTCTCAGCCACCTCCTGGCACTGCAGGAGGTGTTTTGGGCAGAGCTGATCTCCTCATATGTGGTGGGACTGTCACAGAATCATAGAATGCCTTGGGTTGGAAGGGACCTCTAAAGCTCATCTAGCCCAACCCCCCTACAATAAGCAGTGACATCTCAGACTGGATCAGGTTGCTCAGAGCTCCATCAAGCCTGACCTTGAATGTCTCCAGGGATGGGGCCTCCACCACCTCTCTAGGCAACCCATGCCAGTGATCCAGTTCATATAAAGAACTTTTTCCTAATGTCCAACCTAAATCTACCCTTCTCTAGCTTGAAACCATCACCCCTTGTCCTATCATTACATGCCCTAGTGAGCAGCTCTTCCCCAGCCTTCTCACAGGCTCCTTTCAGGTACTGGAAGGTCGCTATAAGGTCCTCCAGAGTCTTCTCCTCACCAGGCTGAACAGCCCCAACTCCCTCAGCCTGTCTACATAAGAAAGCCCTCAGCTCATTTTCATTGCCCTCCTCTGGGCACACTCCAACAGCTCCACATCCTTCCTGTGCTGGGGCTCCAGAGCTGGATGCCGAGCTCCAGGGGAGGTCTCACCAGGGCAGAGCAGAGGGGCAGAATCACCTCTCTCCATCTGCTGGCCACACTTCTTTGGATACAGCCCAGGAAGCAGTTGGCCTTCTGGGCTGCAGCTGCACATTGGTGGCTCATGTCCAGCTCTTGATCCTCCAGTACCCCAGGTCCTTTTCCACAGGGCTGCTCTCCAGCCTGTCCTCCCCCAGCCTGTGTTGATACCTCTAGTTGCCCACATGCAGGACCCTGCATTTGGCCTTGTTGAACCTCATGAGGTTCACCTGGGCCCACTTCTCCAGCTTGTCCAGATCCCTCTGGATGCATCACAACCTTCTGGTGTATCCACCGCACCACCCAGCTTGGTGTCATCAGCAAACCTGCTGAGGGTGCTCAGTGCCACTGTCAGTATCATTAGTGAAGTTATTAAACAACACTGGTCAGGGGTCACCCTTGCTCCTGTGAAGCCCAGGAGTGGTTCCTCTGCAGGAGCTCCCAGAGCAGGTCTACCTGCACCCTCCCCTCAGCATCTTCGTGGTGGAGAAGCGGGCGTTCGGGCGCACGGTGCTGGTGGGCACCCACATCGTGTCTGACGTGATGAAATTCTCTCCCAAAGAGCTGGAGGAAGAGCCAGAAGTCCTGCCCAAAGGTGAGCTGCTTGGCAAGGTCCCTGCACCTGGCCCTTTCTGTCCCTCCTAGCCAGGCTAAGTCCCCTCCTCAGACCCACAGGACGCCAGCAGAAGCGTGGGGCAGGCTGGGGCTGGGGACAGGCTGTGATCCTGAGCTGTAGCACTTGGCTCCAGACTGGTGGTTGGGAAGCAGCAGCCAGGGAAAGCTGTGGAAGGGCTCTTGGGGCAGGCAAAGGGAAGTCTACAGGCTATTTTCTCCAAGGTTGGCTGAAGATCTGCCCCCCCACTGCAGCAGCAGGGCTGTTACCCGTGGATGTGGCATCTCCCTGGGGACTCTGTCCCAGACACTGTTTGCTTTGCATTTGTGGACACCTGAGGAAGGTGGTTCATGAGGACATCTTAGTGCAGCAGGACATTTTGCTGGGACTAAATGTAACTTCTCCCTAGGGGAAGTTTGTGTTTAGAATCAGAGATATTCAGCTTGGGAAGATCTGTTGCCTTCACCTCTTGCAACCCCCTGAGTAGCCAGGCTGCAGAGCTGTCCCCCATGACTGCCACCAAGCCTCAGGGAGCTGGTCCACCAGCACCAGGGACTGAGAGGTTTACTCTTCTTGCATTGTTGAGCCAAGATCTGTTCACTGGGTAACAGAGTCATTCAGTAGCTCTGTGGTGGCAGCAGCCAGAGCTCCTGACCTGAAAGTGTGTAAATAAATGCAGCACAAAGGGGTAGAAGCCAAGGACTGACTGACCTGTGGCCTTTTCCAAGTAGAGCAGGTGTGTCTCATCATCCTGAACCCACTGGAGTTGGCAACAACCATGTTGATGATGATGAACTTGCATTCCCAATAATAGTTTTGCAAGGTCTGCTAGCAAAAGCTTGAAATGTGGTGGCACAACAGAGGGGGGTTTTCCTGGGTAATGGCAACTGGCCCCAAAGCAGGAAGCAATGAACAGGAGTCAACACATGGAAACATGAAGCTCTTTCTCTTCATCTCAGCCAGGAAAGCCTCATCCCAGCGACCCCCCCCGCAGGCTGTGGGTGACCCAGGTCCCAGCACTCACCCTCTGAGTCTGGTGAAGGTGAGTGGTGTGTTTGGGAGCTTGCAAAGCCACCCTGGAGGTTGCAAAGATGAAAGGAAGCGGAGAAGTTCAGAGTCAGGTTCCAGCCACTGCTTCTTGCTCTGGACCAAAGGCTCCTCTCCCCATGCCCGTGGGCTCTGGGCTTCTCTTGGGCCTGCAAAGCTGCTGCTTTTGGAGCAAAGCACAAACCTGGGGCCACAGGGAGAGGCTCCCAGGGCTCTAGAGCAGGGTGCATGGGTGGTCCTTTCCTCTCTCTGAACCCTTCTCTGTTTTTATAAGGCTCCTTTCAAGAAAATTCCCCTTAACAAGCTTGGAAAGAAAGAGGATGAATATGAAGAGGAAAAACCAGAGCTGGAAGAACTGGATTGGTGGTCTAAGTACTATGAGTCCCTGAAGGAGCTGTATAACCAGGTAATCCTGTGTGGCAGGTGCCAGCAGAGGGGAACTTGGCTGCACAGGCTTGAGGAAGATGTTCTCAACAGCCACAGGAGCCCTCCTGGTGTGGATCTGCAGGGACGTGTGGGGTTTTGTGTGTCAAGCACACGAGAAGGAGCCAGGTCCCAAGCACCCAGCAGGTGCAGTGATTCCAGCAGGCAGTGGGTGTTGAACCATCCCTGAGCCCAGGTGCTCAAGGGGTTTTGGGAATGCAGCTGGGCTTTTGTTGAGGCAGTCCTGAAGATGTGACCTTGCTGATTTTAGCTGCAGTGCAGGGGCTTTCATACTGCTTGCTCTCTGTCCTGGCTGACTTCCCAGGATGTGCCATGGGAGCAGGTCTGCCCCAAATCTCCTTGCCCTGAGTCCCTTAAATCCCAATCAAAAAAGCTATCAGGCTGGCTGACTTCCCAGGATGTGCCATGGGAGCCCCAAATCTCCTTGCCCTGTGTCCCTTAAATCCCAGTCAAAAAAGCCAGCAGAAAGATGTGGGTGGAAGAAAAGGACACAAAGGCACCTCCTGGATGCCCTCCTGCGTGATGATAGTGCTGAATGGTCTCAGGCTGTGTCCCTGCCTCTGCTGGCAGCAAAGCCCTGGTAGTGCTTGGATGGAGAAGCCTTTGGTGTCAGGCATGTGGGGTGACTGCTTGTGTGTGTTTCAGACACGCAGTGATGAGGAAGATGCTGACAACGATGACCTGAATGATGCAGGTGAGTCCTCCAGCAATACCCAGCTCTCCTGTGGGGACAGCCAGGATTTACCCCATCCCAGAGGGTGCTGGGCTTGTGGGAATGGGGTCTGAGGAGGCAACAGCTTGGCAGCCTTCAGCACAAACAACACAAAAGGGAGCAGAGGGGCTGGGAAGGTTGGCAAGGGCTAACCAAGGCTCTTTCAAGTGGAAAACACCAAACATGCCTCAGAAGAATCTGGAAACCTGTATTGAAGCAGGAGTCTTCCTGAGTGAGCAAAAATTCGTGGAAAAATCAGCTGCAGGGGTTGTGGGATTGTCAGGGTGAGAGCAGGAAGCCAAGGTGGGATGGAGGGGGTGGTGGGATGGAGAGGATGGAGGAAAGGCCACACTGTCCAGGAGCTGGGCATCACCCCCTGCACGTGGGGTACCCACTAGGGGCACAGGGCTTACCAGGAGGTAGCAGAAAGAGGGATGGTCTCAGAGCAGTGTCAGAGCTGGAGGCTCAGGTGTGTGGAGGTGTGAGCAGTGATTGCCCTGCCCTGGCCTGGGGAGGAGAGACAGGGAGTGTGGGAACCAGGGAAACCCTGCCCAGGGGGAGGCTGGAGCCATGAGTGCTCAAGGGATCACTGGGAAGTGGGGTAAGGACACATCTTCTCTGTCCTGGGGTTGCTGGTGTCCCAGAGGAAGGTCTGGCCATGCTCTCCATGCAGGGCTCCCTGTGCCTGGTGGGGCAGGCAGCCTGCAGTGCCACGGCACCCGAAGCAGGGCACATCCAGGCAGTGTCCACCCAAAGGAGAAGGGTTTGCTGGCATTTGTGCCTGTCCTGACAGGCCCCTGGGCTGCTCCAGCACCCTCCTCCCTTCAGGCTCTGCTCACTCCCTTCCTAAACAGTAGTCACCAAGGCTGGCAGGTCAGTGCCAGTTCTTAGGTCCTCACCCACCCCGTGCCTTGCTGGGGGACCTGAGATGCTGTGAGGACACCAGTGAGAGCTCCAGGTGCCCTGGCAAAGCCCTGGGTGAAGGTGAAAGCTGCTGCTGGGGTCATTTCATGGACAGATGCTTGAGACGATTGGAGAGATCAGGTTGTTTCTCCTTCTCCTGTTGCCATTTCCAGATGGAGGGAATTTAAACACATGCTCCATTGATATGGAAGCAGAAGATGAGGCAGTAATTGAAGCTGAACCTGCACGACCCAAGAGGAAGCTCATTGCCACCCTTCAGGTGATGGTTGGGGTGACAGATCTGGCCTCTTTCAGCCCTTTGTCCATGTCCTGGTCACCTCCCTGCAGTGGAGGTCAGACTGGGATCTCCTCCTGGGAACCTCCAGGTTGTCCACCTGCAGACCATGTTGGGCTCCCATTATTGCTGGGATTTGAAGCAGCTGGTGAGACCCTGGAGCCAAGCTGGGCTGTGTGGGCACAGCTGAGGATGGACCTGGGGGGGACAAGGGAAAACCATAACACCCTGCACTGGCTGATACTGGGGTTAGGCTGGGGCAGGAGATACGGTTGAAGCAGGGAAAGGAAGGTCTTTCTGACTCATTTCCCTTTTAAGATGGCAGGAAAAACACCCCAAAATACTTTCCACTTGTTTCAGATCTACAACTCTGAGCTGGAAAACGAGTTTGGTAATTTTGAAGACTGGTTGTGCATTTTCCCCCTGCACCGTGGGAAAGCAAACGAGGATGAGGATGGAAATGAGGATGAACATTTAGTGGGGAAGTACAAGGTGCTGTAACACTGGGTGGCACAGCAGGACATTCATGTATCCTTTGTGTTGCATGTGGAAGAAAACCCTTGGGACAACCTGGAGTTCAGAGCAGAGGCCTGGGGAGTGCAGGGTGTGCAGGGTGACCTGAGGCCATGGAGTGGCACGTCCAAGGTGCTCCTGGTGCCAGCTGTGGGTTGTGGCCCTCTGTTCATTCACAAATGCACCTGATTTAGATTTTTTGGCTCTTGCAAGGAGAAAGCATGAAGCAGGTCCAGAGGAGACAACGAGGCTGGGGAAGGGACTGGAGGGAAAGTCTGACAGGGAGAGGCTGAGGGAG
>NW_009951748.1:30297-36647 GCF_000747805.2 Chaetura pelagica | reverse complement strand
CCCATGGAAAGGGTGATCAGACCTTGGGATGGACTGCCCAGGGCAGTGGTGGAGGCACCATCCCTGGAGGTGTTCCAGGAAAGGCTGGAGGTGGCACTTAGTGGCCTGGTCTGGAGATGTGGGGGTGTTGGTCATGGGCTGGACTTGGTGATCTTAAAGGTCTTTCCCAGCCTTGGTGACGCTGTGATAAAGGACTCTTCTATTGGCTGGGGCCTCTGGATGTGTTCAGTGTGCAAATAAGAATTTGTGAGAGACACTGGTTTTAAAATTAGTAAAACTCATTTAAAAGAGGCATCATCCTCCCACCCAGGAGCTTTTGAAGGCTCTGAAATATCAACTCCAGAAGCTGATGTAAGAAGGTTCCTAGAAAACCTTCGGTGCCCCTGCCTTTGGCAGTGCCTGGGGATGTTCAGATCTCCTGGCCTTGGTCTGACAGCCTGACCTGCAAACAGGGGCTGCCTGGGCCATGTGGACATGGCAGTGCCTTTGGGAAGGACTGTCCCCATAGGCACAGGGTGTCTGTGGTCTGCATGGGGCAAAGGCTCTGATTGACCAGTTGGCAGGTCAAACTGGTCTTGGTGGCTCCAATCCCACCTGAGATATTTGCTTTTGTATCTGTTGCTACCTGCAATGTCTTTTCTGCAGGGCTCCTTCTGTGTCTACCCCACTGAGGAGGCTGGCCCAGAGCCCAGGGTCTCCCAGGGAGTTCCAAGGAACAGGCCCATCAAGGTTCTTGTAAGAGTTTACATCATTAAGGTAAGTCTCTGGTGGTGATGCTGGCAGTAATGCTTGGAGGTCTGTCCCTCCCCATGGACCTCCTGCCATTCTCAGTAAGTATGAGCAGTGGCCCTTGTGAAAAGCTCAATGCTGATGTGAAGGCTCTGCCAGTGAAGTCAGCTACACCTTGTCCACGAGGAGTCTTCCATGCTTTGTAGCTTCAGGAGGTGCTAGAAATCCAGATGGGCATTTCTCAGCTTCTCTCTTCTTCCTGGAGACAGTGAGCAAGCAGCTGCAGATGTTGATGCCTTGTTGAGCAGGGATTTTGTGTGGGAAGAAGTGCTTGTTTCGTGTCCAGAGCAGCTGCTGGAGAGACCCAGCAGTGGTCTCAGACCTTGGGCAGGTTGCTCTCTGCAGCTGATGGCTGGTAGTTCCTCTTGTCTATTCCAGGCCACAAACCTGTCTCCAGCAGACCCCAATGGCAAGGCAGACCCCTACGTGGTGGTGACTGTGGGGCAGGAGCAGAAGGACACCAAGGAGCGATACATCCCGAAGCAGCTCAACCCTGTCTTTGGAGAGTATGCAGGAACTTTTACTCCCCCAGGTTTAATGGGAATGGTGCAGACCTGGGGCTCAGGGTGTGGCCCAGGATGTGTGGTCTGCTCTTTCTGCTGGAGAATCTTGTGCTGCAACTCAAAGGTCCCAGGCATGTCTCCTGCCTCTGGCTGACACAGGGACCAGAAGTGTTTTGGGTGAGGAGGGGAGTGTTCCCAAGGGCTGGATTTACCAGGCAAAGTAACAAGCCAAGCAGCAACAGAGCACTGGAGAGGTTTTTTCCTCACTCCAGGACCTCTGAACTGCTTTGTTTGACCACGCACATTGGAAACTGCACACATGGAACTTAAGGAGAACCAGACTCTATCAGGTGTCTTTGAGCTGTCACATACAGCTCTTAAATGCGTAGGATGGTCAAAGCAAAGCATGTGGCTTGTTCCCATCTTCTTTGCTAATTGCACCTTCTTCTTCTGCACCTTCTGCTTCTGTCCAGAGTTGTGGAGCTGACAGTCTCCTTTCCCCTGGAATCAGAACTCACCGTGGCAATATTTGACCATGATATGGTTGGATCTGATGATCTGATTGGGGAGACAAAGATTGACTTGGAGAACCGATTCTACAGCAAGCACAGGGCCAACTGTGGAGTGGCTTCACAGTACAACATGTAGGTCCTGGTGGGACATGTTAGGGCCATGAGACTGCTCTTCTCACCTCCCATGAGAGTGGGGAGCAGCACCTCCAGCTTTGCAGCCACAATATCCTTTGAGCAGCTGCCCCACCGATTCACTACAGGTCACATCTCCTTTAGAATCCTACCAGCCTCCTGAGATAGCTCTGATTCCTCCTGAGGACTAAGATGTGCAGATAGCAGCAAAAAAATTTCTTTATTGGTGTTCTGGGAGAAAACCACCCACTTGACTATAGCTCTGATTCCTCCTGAGGACTAAGATGTTGTGCAGACAGAAGCAAAAAAATTTATTTATTGGTGTTCTGGGAAAAAACCACCCACTTGACCTGACTTATGAGATTTTGACCTGTTTCAGAAAGGGGAGGTTTCTTTGGTGGCAGCTAATTCTGGGAGCACCAGGACTCCTGACACCTGTTTTCTTTTGGCCTCATTCTGGGTGGATTCTATGGTGTCTTTGGCCAGTTCCTTGGAAACTTCTCTTCTCCTACCCTGCTCTTGGAGAATTACCTTTGGGCACAGAGTTGAGTCCCCAGCAGTGCCAAAACCTCTCTCCCAGTTACCCTCTGCAGCTGGAATTGCTCCTGTTGCTGCTCTGAAGCGAATGGTTCAGTGGGGTGTGAGCCTGGAGAATTCAGGGGGAGGAGAGAGCTCATTAAGCTTTTCAATAATTGTGTGTGCTGGAGCCCAGTGAGCCAACCACATCCTGGGCTGTACCAAAAGAAGTGTAGCCAGCAGACTGAGAGGGAATTCTGCCCCTCTGCTCTGGTCAGACCCCACCTGGAGTGCTGTGCACAGCTCTGGAGCCCTCAGCACAGGAAAGATCTAGACCTGTTGGAGAGGGCCCAGAGAAGGACCACCAAGATGATCCAAGGGCTGGAGCAGCTCTGCTCTGGAGACAGGCTGGGAGAGTTGAGGTGTTCAGCCTGGAGAAGAGAAGGCTCCAGGGAGACCTTAGAGCAGCTTCCAGTGCCTGAAGGGGCTCCAGGAAAGCTGGGGAGCGACTTTTCATCAGAGCAGACAGTGATAGGACAAGGGGTGATGGCTTTAAACTGAGAGAGGGGAGATTTAGGTCAGATATCAGGAAGAAATTCTTCACTCTCAGGGTGGTGAGGAGCTGGAATGGACAGCCCAGGGAGGTTGTTGATGCCCCATCCCTGGAGGTTTTCAAGGCAGGTTGGAGGAGGTTTTGTGCAGCCTGGGCTGGTGGTTCCTGCTCATGGCAGGGGTGTTGGAGCTGGATGAGCTTTAAGGTCTCTTCCAACCTTCCTGATTCTATGTTTCTAAGCTTTTTGTGTGCCTGTGCTCTTCCCAGTGAAAATCTGAGCAAGGATCTGATGATGCAGGCTGTGCTGTAGGGAAGGCAGGGTGAAAGAACCTGTTGTGTCCAAGCTGAAGATGATCTGGATTTTCTCCCTTCCATGCAGAAATGGCTACAACGTGTGGCGAGATGCCTTCAAGCCCACACAGATCTTGGATAGTTTATGCAAGAAAAACTCCCTCCCCGCAGCAGAGTACAGACAGGAGGAGGTTAAAGTGGACAATAAAATTTTCAAGATCCCTCCAGAGGCTTTTTCTGAAGGTACAGTGGGCTTGGAGAACAATATCTGCTCCCTTAACCAGCTGCCTGTGGGAGGTCTGGGAACCCACCGCCCTGCAGTGCCCAGCCTGGCTGCCCTGCTCTGTCCCTGGGGTGTTCCAGCTCTCTGGGTCCTCAGGGCTCAGTGGTCTGTGTTCAGAGGGTGATGGGGTCACACTCGGGGGAGATGTGATCCAGGCCAGCAGGTCCCAAAGTGTCTTCCCAGGCACTGGGTGGAGGGAAGTAACTGCATGGCAGAGACGTGCTGGGGTTTGGTGGCTTGTGCAGCCTCTTCTGGTGGCTGACACTGGCACAAAGCTGCACCTCCATCTGCTTGTGACCACCAGCAGCAAGATACTCATGTCCTTTGGGTTTGTTTTTTTCCTTTTTTTTTAATCTCTTCAGCCTCCTGGCCTGTTCTCAGCTGGCTTTGTCCTGCAGGGCTGCTCTCTGCTTCTGGTGGCTTTGGGTGCCTTGAGTGACTCCCTGCTGCTCCTCACTGCTGTTGATTTCCTCCTTCTAGGCAGCTTCTGCTTCTCCTCTACTCTTCTTTCCTTCTCACTGGTGTTTGTAATGCCACAGAGCCAGGGCCAGGGTTGTCCAAGAACACAGCCACCTTCCCTGCCCTCTGCCAGCAGTGACGGAGAACTTCCCTGAGCACAGGCCTAGTCCTGCAGTGCAAGTTCCCTCCAGTGTCCCTTAAATCCAGCCTGGAGGAAAGGAGGGAGATGTGGAAAGCTGGGCCCTGCAAGCCAATGTTGTGTGTCCCATAGGAAGGATGATCCCTGTGCCAAATCTGCCCAGAGATAGGACACCTACATGTATGGCCACCTTTACCTTCTGCTAATTTCAGTGCTGCTGTTCCTCAGCTTTCTGCTGGTCTCTGTGGCATGAAGGGGAAAGAAATCCTGTTTGGGAGAGGGCAAGGAGCTTCCAAAAGCCCTTTCCCCCTTTTCTGTGTTTACTGGGCAGCTGGGAATGAAGTGAGGTTCTCTCCTGGTGTCCCCCTGAGAGCCTTCTCTGGTTCAAAGGTGGCTGCAGCTGGTGCCCATGAAACTCTGCTGTGCTTGGGGACTGCTTGGGATGTTGGTCCCACACTGATCTCCAAAGAGTAGATGTTCTTCATAAACCCAGAGGTGGGTGGGTCCTTGTGTCCTCACCTGTTGGTTCTTATTTCTCTCCTCACCAGCAGGATTTGCCCTTGAACTCTTTAGCTTGAGTCAATTAATCATGTAGGCTGTTAATTAGTGGAGAGCACAACTGTGTTTCACTGCCAAGTGGTAAGTGGTGCTTTCCTGGAGCACTTCCAGGGTAAAACCTCTCATCTGTGGGTCTATTGCCACTGCCACAGGGACATGGGGACTGAAACTGTCCCGAGAGGGTCACATCTTCCTCATGATCCTTCTGCCAGGGTGATGGCAAGTTATTTTATTTCCCCTTTCCTCTAACCTCTCTAAGGTTGTTTGCCTTCCTCCCTGTAGTATCCTCATCGCTGCAATGGATTGAGCTAATTCTCTTCATCCTCACCCTCCTGTTTCTCCCCATTTTGTTTTCCTGGGGAGGTGCTTGTTTGCTCAGTCCCTCACGTTCCCTTCCTCCTGCCTGGGGCTCATGTCCTGGTGTGGCTCTTGCTAGCCAGATGTCTTCATCTTCTACCTGGTTGTGTCCTGCTACAGATGCCTCTGTGAGGAACAAGAAAGGAAGGACAGATGAGAACTGGTCAGTGGATGATGAACATAAGGCTCTGTACGTCCTGCAGCACTGGGAGGAGATGCCAAGATACGGGTACAAGCTGGTGCCAGAGCATGTGGAGATTCGGTCTCTGTACAACCCGGAGAACCCTGGGCTTGTGCAGGTGAGATGTGTTTCTTTGCCCAGCCTGGACATTGTTCTGAGGAAGGACCTTTGGGGCAGCTGGTTCCCAGCCCCCTGGCTGGTCCCTGTTGTCCTTTTGTCTCCTCATCCTGGCATGAATCCCTTCCTGGGGGGGTGGCCCTACGACCAAGTGAGGACTGTTGGCCCTGATCCACCCCCTGACCTCTCGTGGTGCTTCTGAGCACCCTCTGTCCATCACTGCTGTGGTCACAAGGCTGGTGGCCCAGTCTCCCCAGGCCCTGCAGCCCTGCCTGATGAGGATGCTGTGTGGCTGCCCAGGGACTTGCTCTGCCACCAGGCACCACGGTGGCTGGCAGTGTCCTTGCCTGCTCCCACTCTTCCCCTGCTTTGTCCCCTGTCACCTCTGCTGTGCTCCCCTGCACAAGCCCCGTTTTGCTCCCCTGGCTTCTCCCTGGGGGCACAAGGTAACTGCTGGCTGGAGAAGACACGTTCCTGCTGGGTTGTCTCCAGGGCAGAGATCTGCTCAGCCACTCCATTGTCTCCTGTCCCCTCAGGGGCTGGAAGTCAGTGACAAAGCAGAGCTCTGCAATCTGGCCTTGGCCAGATGGGAAACACGTCTGGGGAGGGTCAGACTCATCCCTTTCCTTGGGCATGCTGGAGAGTTGCCTTCTTGTAGGCTCCTTGCCAAGACAGAGGGACATGTTTGTCTCTTTGAAGCAAACCCAGTTCAGCTGAGATGGTTCTCACGGGCAGCAGGGTAGGGGGCAAGGAGCGGGGTTTGGTAGCTTTCATTTTTTCCCCGTCTCTAAAATCCAGTCACACGTCACCCTGGGCATGGAGAGAGCTTCCCTGGCAGGACCAAGCCCTTGGTCCCTGAGCTGAGGACTGTCCTGTCTGCTGAAGTCTCTGCTGTCTCCTCAGGGCTCCTTGCACATGTGGATTGACATGTTTCCAAACGACGACCCCGCACCCCCGCCT
>NW_009951748.1:23461-30243 GCF_000747805.2 Chaetura pelagica | reverse complement strand
CCCCTGTGCCGGGGAGGATGTGGCAGCAGGTCCTGCACAGGCTGCAGGCCAGGAGAGCAGCCTTTCCCCCTGCCCAGCTCTGCCCGCGGGTCTCTGGGGTGGGTCAGCGTGGGTCGGAGGCACCTCTGCTGCACAAGGGCTTGGGAAGGGCAGGGGTTCATCTCTCCCAGGCTGGTCAGGAAGGTGATAGGAACCTAGGCCATAGCTACTCATCTCTGGGGTGTCCTCTGGATGCCTGGAGGACTCAAGGCGAAAGAGCAGATCTGTTGTTTTCAGTGATCTAATGGGGCTATTGAGATGAAGGATCCAAATTCTTCCTGGAGGTGCACGTGAAAGGATAACAGATGATGGGCACCAACTGCAGCAAGGGGAGCTCCAACTGGACACGGGGAAAATATTTTCCCAGTGTGAGTGATGCTACCCTGGGATAGGGCCAGAGTGACCCAGGGAGGTGCTGTGATGTCCATCCCTGCAGATTCTCAAGGCTCATATGCAGACAAGGCCCTGAGCAACCTGATCTACTGTGATGTTAGAGCACGAGATTGGAGCAGAGGCTGAAGGTCCCTTCCTGAGCCTTGCTCTGCTCCCATGGCTGGTGGTGCTGGGTGGGCTTCCCATGCACCAGGTGTTTCTTTACCAAAGCTGCCTGGTTTGGCTGCAAGTTTTAGTCTTGTGCCCCCCCAGGAAGGGCTCAGTGCCCGGGGCAGTGGGACTGCTGGGCTGTGCCTGCCCAGAGGAGCCCTCCGGGACCACCACGTGTGGAGGAGGGTGCAAGCCCTGCTGCTCTGCCCCTGCAGGCCTAGGGGCCATTGTCACCCCCGTGTCCTTCCCACAGCTACGAGCTGCGTGTGATTATCTGGAACACGGACGATGTGATCCTTGATGATGTCAACCCCGTGACAGGAGAGCCCTCCAGTGACATCTATGTGAAAAGGTCTGATGGGAGCCAGAGGGAGGCCAGAGCCTGGCTGTCCCGCTCCCTGCCCTGCCTCCTGGGAGCCTCTGCTCCTCCCTGCCCCTCTCCAGGGGCTGCTGTGCCCCGGAATGTTGCTCTGTTGAGCTGCTTTGACCCTTCCTTTCCTGCTGCCCCATGGGCTTCTGTCCCTCCATCCTGCTCTGCCTCTGGGACTGGCTCACAGGGGGGAGGAGATAACTGAGTTTCTCCTGCAGCTGGATAAAGGGTCTGGACCATGACAAGCAGGAGACAGATGTTCACTTCAACTCCTTGACCGGGGAGGGCAATTTCAACTGGAGGTTCATCTTCCGCTTCAACTACCTCCCGACTGAGAAGGAGATCACCTACAAGAAGAAGGACTCAGTCTTCTCTGTGGAGGAATCAGAGTTTCGGGAACCAGCTGTTCTGGTCCTCCAGGTCTGGGATTACGACAGGATTTCAGCTAATGACTTCCTAGGTATGATGTGACCTGCTGGATGTGGGCTGACCTGTCCCTCACCTTGCTGGATCATTACAGCCTTTTGCCCAGCTCTAGGAGAAGGGACACCAGGAGAAGGGACATCAGATGAAGCTCTTCAGCTCAGCAGTCACCTGGGCTGGTTTTTCACATGTGAGATACAGGCAGAGCCTGGAGATACCTCTCCTACACAGACACGTTGAGCTTGTGTGCTTGTCCAAGGGCCTTGCTGTCCTATTTCAGGGCCTGTCATGTCACAGGACTTCCAGGTTCTCCTTCATCACAACCTTTCTGATAAACTTGCTCCTTTGCTCTCCCTTAGATCTGCAGATCCCAAAGACTTGCCCAAAGAGCAGCTTCCCCAGGAGTTTACATTGTGGGCACAGGGACTGGCAACCTTTGGGAGACCAACTGCACTTGAGTTGCAGTGACCCATCGCTGGGGCCTTGGAGCTCCCTGGCTGCTCTGGTTCTTCCAGTAACCAGACCTGCTGGGCTGGGCACTCAGCAGGGCCTGCTGACAAAGCTGGGCTGGTGCTGATTCCACCCGCGCTGCGCTAGCATGGATTCTTCTCTCCTGCTTCTTCTGCCATCCCCAAGTTCATAGCACTCTGTTCAGTTGTCCCTCTCTTCTTCAAACTATGTCCTCCTCAAAAAGGAGGCAGCCCCTTGTCCTGCAGTTTCTCGGGCAGGACAGAACTCTACTCATCAACTTTCACAGGATAACAGAATCCCAGACTGGTTTGGGCTGGGAGGGACCTTAAAGACCCAACTCCCCTGCACGGGCAGGGACACCTCCCACCAGCCCAGGTTGCTCCAAGGCCCATCCAACCTGCCCTTCAACACTGCCAGGGATGGGGCAGCCACAGCTTCCCTGGGCAACCTGGGCCAGGCTCTCACCACCCTCACACCAAAGAATTTCCTCCTCATGTCTCATCTCAGTCTCTCCTCCTCCAGTTTTAATCCCTTCCCCCCTTGTCCTCTCACCACAAGCCCTTGTAAACAGCCCCTCCCCAGCTTTCCTGGAGCCCCTTCAGGCACTGGAAGGTGCTCTAAGGTCTCCCTGGAGCCTTCTCTTCTCCAGGCTGAACACCCCAACTCTCCCAGCCTGGCTCCAGATCAGATCTGCTCCAGCCCTCCCAGCATCTCCGGGGCCTCCTCTGGTCTCACTCCAGGTGCTCCATGTCCTTCTTGTGTTGGGGACCCCAGCCTGGTCCCAGCCCTGCAAGGAGTTCTCACAAGTGCAGAGCAGAGGGTGAAAATCCACTCCCTTTACCTGCTGATCACTCTGCTGGGGATGCAGCCCAGGACATGGTTGGTTTCTGGGCTGAACCTTCCATGGGGTCTTCAAAGGGCTTTACCACTAGGAGGCACTTCCAATTCGTGCTGCTCAGACACCGAAGGGAGTGTTAGACAGCAGTCCCAGCAATCCCTGGCATGTGCAATCTGAGGAGCTTCTAGGCATGAAGGAGCTCCTGCACTCATTATGGCAACCTCCTGCTCCAAGCAGGGCTAGTAGTAGGTGAGGTTGCTCAGGGCCTTGTCTGGGTGAGTTCTGAAAATGTCCAAGGATGGAGATCCCAGCACCCTTCTGGGCCCCTTTTCATGGCTGCACCATTCTCATAATTCTCATGGTTTTTTTTCCTTGCAGCAGCTTGTGTCCCTTGCCCTACGTGCTTCCATCACCCACTTCTGAGAAGTGTCTGGTTCCATCTGCTCTGTCACATCCCCTCTCCCTGCACCTCTTCTCTCTGGGCTGGACATGCAAGGGTCTCTCAACCCATCCTGCTATGGTGCATATTCTAGCCTTGACCATCCTCTCTAGCTGATTGTCACCTTTCTTGTGTTGGGGACCCTAAACTGGACACTGTCCAGATGCAGCCTCACTGGAGCTGAGCAGAGGAGAACCCCATGTCCCCTGGCTGCTGGGTCTGCTTTTGCCAGTACAGACCAGGATGTGGTGAGACTGATTTGTTCAGGGCCTCAGTGCCCTGGTGGGACAGGAACTCCTTCCAGGGAGGGTGGGACACAAAGCCAAGCAGGGAAATGAGCTGAGGCTGTTTCAGATGTGAGACAGACTTGAAATCTTGAAAGAGTTTCCCAGATTCCATAGTTTTTATTGACACTTGAAAGGAGTGAGGGGAAAGGGAGCTTGGACACATGAGAACAGGGTGGGACAGGGTAAAGGACTGAAAATATCCCAGTACACCACACGCATCAGAGGAGAGAACAGACTTGAAATCTTGAAAGAATTTCCCAGATTCCATAGTTTTTATTGACACTTGCAAGGAGTGAGGGGAAAAGGAGCTTGGACACGTGAGAACAGGGTGGGACAGGGTAAAGGAGTGAAAATATCCCAGTACACCACATGCAAACCAAGCTGGCTGCATCAGAGGAGAGGCAAGACCTGGGGCTTCTGCTTCTTAGTCTCTAAGTCTTGGGCTGCTCCTTTCTTGTGCTGAGCTTCAGGTTCTTCCCCTGAAAAAGTGCAGGACCCTGCCAGATCATTGCAGCAGCTGGGACCTCCTCATGGTGGTGGGAACAGGGCTGAGAAAGCCAAATGGTGTGTGGGGCTGAGCCTGGGGTCTCACCGTGAGCTCTCCTCTGTGCCTGCAGGCTCCATCGAGCTGAAGCTGCATGACATGGTGAGGGCAGCCAAGAGCTCAGAGCACTGCACCATCAGGATGGCCAAGGAGAGCGCGGCGCCGCGCTTCTCCATCTTCCGCAACAAGCGCACGAGGGGCTGGTGGCCCTTCATCAAACTCAGAGACCTGGAGGATGAAGAGAGAGAGGAGAGGGAGAACAAGCAGAAGAAGAAGAAGAAGAGGAGGAGCCGCTCAGTCAAACCAGAGGATGTGGAGTTCACAGATCCCAGTGGGAACAAGTACCTGCTGACGGTAAGGCAGGGCAGCAGGGACCAGTTTTCTGCCTCTGCCTGGACATGGCAACCCATCCTGTGTGCACATCAGCTGCAGATGCAGCAAGGACCCAGATGCCCAGGACTTTGTGCAGAGTCCTGGAGACTTGTCCCACCTGCTGCCCATCTGGTTCACCTACCCCAAGGTGCTGGCTGTGGTGGCAGGCAGGGATGTCCAGCTCAGTGCCTTCCTCTGAGCTTCCCAGGGAGCAAGGGGCACCCAGTACCCAGGCAAGACAACAGCAAAAGCTTCTCCTAGGGTGTCTGCCTGCCCTAGACAAGCAGGGGCAGACTTGGCCTGTTGTTTGGGTGAGTTTTGCTCAGTGCTGGGCTGCCCATCTGGTTCACCCCAAGGTGCTGGCTGTGGTGGCAGGCAGGGATGTCCAGCTCAGTGCCTTCCTCTGAGCTTCCCAGGGAGCAAGGGGCACCCAGTACCCAGGCAAGACAGCAGCAAAAGCTTCTCCTAGGGTATCTGCCTGCCCTAGACAAGCAGGGGCCAATTGTCCCAGGGCAGACTTGGCCTGTTGTTTGTCCCCAAGGGTTAGTTTTGCTCAGTGCTGGTGTGAGAGGCTGCAGACAGAACCTGAGCAGTGCAGTTAGTTTCTGGCCAGGCCACAGTTTCTGGTGGGTGGGAGGTGGGAGGCCCTGCAGCTAATGCCTGGGGAGAAGAGGTCAATGCTCTGAGCATCTCTGGGTGGAACTGGGAGAAAAACACCCAGTCCTGGCAGGGCCTGTGGTCGTCTGGCTGCTCTGCAAAGCAAAACGTGTGGCTGTGGCTCAGACATGTTCCCCCTCCAGGGTAAGGTGGAAGCAGAGTTCCAGCTGCTGACGGTGGAGGAGGCTGAGAAAAGTCCTGTTGGTTTGGGCCGAAAAGAGCCTGAACCCCTGGAGAAGCCCAAGTGAGTATCTGTGTGTCACTGGAGCAGGGATGGGTAGTGCCCTGTTCTCAGCGTGGGGACAGGGGGCATCTGCTTGTCAGGAAGCTGAGAGCAATCAGGGAAGCCCTGGGTGGTGGGTCCTGCAGGACTTGGGCTGCCAGGGATTCCCAGAACTCGAGTGGGTCCAGCAGAGCTTGTGGCTGCAGCTCCTGGGCCAGGGCTGATCTCAGCCAGGCACCCGAGGCAGCTGTGCCTGTTCACAACGAGCAGCTCTGGTTTGTTCCCCTGGGTGCAGAGCAGCTCTGCAGTCCTGAGCCTCAGGCCTGGGTGTCTCCAAGGCTTTCACAGGCAGCCCCCAGGGTGGTCACAGAATCACAGACTCACCAAGGCTGGAAAAGACCTCTAAGATCATCCAGTCCAGCCTATGACCCGACACCACCACATCAGCCAGACCATGGCACTAAGTGCCACCTCCAGCTTTTCCTTGGTCCTGTTTGGAAGCAGCAGGAAGAGCTGAGGAGCCATGAGGGTGGCCTGGCACCAAAGCAGAGGGGCCAACGTGCTGCTCAGTGCATGGAGCCTGTGCTCACCTGCTCTTCCCTTCCTGTTCCAGCCGGCCAAAAACCTCCTTCAACTGGTTTGTGAATCCCATGAAGACCTTTGTGTTCTTTATCTGGAAGCGGTACAAGAAATACATCATTGTGCTCTTCATTGTTGCTGTTCTGACCATCTTCCTGGTTCTTCTGATCTACACCATGCCTGGGTACATCAGTGAGAAGATCATCAATGGATAAATGCTCTCCAGCACAGGACTGCTCAAAGGGGTGATTATTGCAGGAATTGAGGCTGGACTAAAGAGTTTAAAGAAATCCTGCAGGTTCAGGGGCAACCTTCAGAGTGAGAGACCTGCAGAAATGTCCTGTCTTTGAGGAGTCACTTTTCATGCTAAATAGCCATGAGATGCCTGGGAACTGAGTAACCAGCCTGCCAAATAAGGCAAACTCCTTGGAAAGGACAGTTACAGCTTTGGGGGAAAAAACAGTTCTTTGTGGGACAGGGGTGGGAGGGTGGGGAAACGGGATCTGTTGGGGCTGCCCCACAGACATGGCAGCTGGAACCAGCTCTTGCCACCAAGAGCAGAGACAGGGACATCCAGAGCCATCTGTGCCCTGGCAACACTTGGCACTTCCCAGCCTGAAGAATTCAAACCACATTGTGCAGGGGGGAGGCAGGTCTGGTGGAGGTAGGACCTGGAACGGGGTTCCCTAGGGAGAAGGATGACAGAGCCAAGGTCCTCCTGCCATGCCAAGAGCACCAGAGCAGCTCCTGGCTCTGGAGTTGGCTCTGGATGTGGCAGCACTTTCTGGTTGTCACAAACTGCTTAAGAGCTTTTCCTGCTGGGTTGAGTTCAAACTCCATTTTGGCTTTTCATTTCCACAGGAATGAAGGGTCCTTGGCTGCTGTTTTGGGTGCTGCTGGAGCTGCTGGAGCTGCTCCCAGGAGCCAGGGCCAACCTCCTGGAGGCTGCCCCTTGTCCTCCCTACCAGCCAGCACATCCTGGGACACCAGCACCGGG
>NW_009951748.1:13283-23438 GCF_000747805.2 Chaetura pelagica | reverse complement strand
TAAACAAGCTTTGTTCCTATCATTGTCTCTGGTGCCCCAGGGCTCCTGTCTTCTGCACAGACAAGCCCTGACATGACCTGGTGCTTCAGCCTTGGGAGTGACAGGACAGTGTCCATCTGAGGGGTCTCATCCTGGTGCAGGAGATGGTGCTCAGGGGGGCAGTTGTGTTTCCCAAGAAATTAAGTGACAAGGGGTTTGAAGCTGCTGGGTTGTCTTTGGGATGGGGCAGGAAGGGTTGGTTTTGGGGAGACAGGTGGCTGAGCAGGGCCAGGCAGGTGAGGAGCAAGGATCCTGGTTGGGTCTGAAGCCGGGTGTGAGTGTGGGGCAGATGGGCTGCTCCTGCAGGTGGAGCTCAGCACCTTTCCCTGCTGTGCTCCTGCTCTGGCTTCCTCAACCACCTCCACCTGTCCCTGCTGTGTCCGCCTGGGGGTGTCACCCTGTGTGTGCTGGGCTGTCACCCTGTGTGTGTTGGGGCATCACACTGTGTGTGCTGGGCTGTCTCCCTGTCTGTGTGTGTTGGGGCATCACCCTGTGTGTGCTGGGGTGTCACCCCATGGGTGTCTGTCCCTTTGCAGTCTGCAAGGCTTGGGGCTCCATCCCTCTGTCACTGCTGGTGGCAGCAGGACCCCAGCCCAGCCCTGGTGCCACCAACTGAGGCTCCCACCAGCAGGTCCCCCCAGGGCTGCTCTCCCCTCAGTGAGCAAGAGCTCAGCTTGCCCAGCACCTCTGCCTTTGCCAGCCACAGGGGCCTCTGGTCAGGGGGCATTTTCCTCACGTTGCTTCACTTTCAGCTGTTGCTCCATGACCTGCACCCCGAGCCAAGCGGAGCCTTGGGAACAGGGCTGGGGAGAGGGAGGCTGTGGTTAGGGAAAGGCTGCTGGGCTGGGGGGGTCTGCAGAGCTCCTGGCTGGAGACCCAGGGGTGGAAGCAGCCACCTCAGCAGCTGCCTCAGGGCAGCTCCCAGGGCAGCAGGAGCTGTGGGGTGGGCACCTGTGGAAGCCTGGAGGCACGGGGAGGGGATCCCACCCTGCTGGGGTGGGTGGCAGAGGGAGCAGGGCAGGACACCAGCCTGTTCTGCAGCTGGAGCAGCTCCCCAGATGTGCAGCCTCACAGCTGGGGTGGGTGCAGGGCCAGACCCCTGCCTGCCGGGGATGGGAGGGCAGGGAAGCACAGGCAGGGAGGGGAGCTCCAGGTTTCCTGTCCCAAGAACCAGATCTGGTGTTTCCTGCTGGGAGGCTGAGCTGGGCTGAGGTTCCTGCTCTGGGAGGGAGTGGAGACTCCAGGACACTGGAGCTGCCTCACCCTGGTCCCCTCTGAGGCAGGGAACCTCCTGGGTGACAGTGTGGGACCAACAGGCAGGGAAAGGTCCCAAAGGTGGGGAGGGGGGTCACCTGTGGGCCGAGGTGACACCTTCAGGGAGGTTTGAGCACCTTGTGTGGAGAGCAGAACTGCTGGGAAAAGGTGGAGAATAAAGATGAGTGGGATCACAGGGGACCTGGGTAGGCTCCAGGGATGTTTCAGGAGGGAGGCAGGTCAAGGTGAGTCCCAACAGTGATGGGGAGAGAGGCTGTTGAGGCCACTCTGAGGCTGGAGATCAGGGTGCACAGGTTGGCAGCAGCTCCAAACTGCTCCTTCCTGGTGCCACTTCCAAGTGCAGATGGGGAAGGGGAGAATTTGAGTCCCACCACGTGGCTCAGAATCTGCTGCAGGGTTGAGAAGAGGCATCTGGAGCTGGGAAAGCTGCCAACACTGGGGCCTCTGCAAGGGAGGTGGGTTCACCTGAGCCAGCAGGGCTTCACCTGGAGAAGGGTGAGGGGATTCCTGAGGTGCAGGGGGGTGTCTGGCAGCAGTTCACAGCCCATCAAGGGCAGCTTTAGGCACTGGTGCCCAGCTCTGCTGGGCAGCAGCAGGTGGTGCAACGTGCAGCAACACCCACTTTGTGGCTCAGGTAGCTCAGGTTGGGTGTCAGGAAAAGTTTCTTCAGCAGGGGGGTGTAGCCCTGCAGGAGGTCACTGGAGAGGAGACCTTCATCCTTGGAGGGTTTCAAAGCCCAGCTAAGCAAACACAGCCAACCTGGTCTGGGATTGACAACAGCCCTGCTCCCAGCGAGATGCACAAGAGGCCCCTCCAAGCAGAGCTCGTGTGAAACACCATCTGTAACACAGTTGTTCACAGGCACAGGGTTTAGATGCCTCCAAACATTTCCCCTCATCTACCTCTGCCTTCTCCTCTCAGCCCAGGAATGACACTGACAGGGAAGGAAATATAGTTTGGAATTTACAGTCTCTTGCCACTGAAACCCACATTTTCTGTCAATGCCACATGTTCCTTCTCCAATATATTTCCCAACTCTCTCTTCATGCTTGACCACTCCTTCCAGGAGAGTATCAGGAAGGTTTGTGGAATTTTAATATACACGTGGACCACTAGATCATCAGCCCAGCCTGGGGGTGCTGGGGCTCCTGCCCAGCTCGTGTGTCAGGAAAGGTGTGTGGGGGGTGCAGGCAGTGACCTCTCCTCATTTGCAGGCTCCTGTGATGCAGGAGATGAGGAAGCAGCCAAGGCAGAGCAAACTGGGCAAGGTCAGGGGAGAATGGAGCCACGGGAGGGGGCAGGTGGGCATGGATGGGTGGGGGGGTGAGCAGAGCAGGGAGGATGGTAACTGGGTGGTCGTGGTGGGGGCAGCAGGAGGTGACGGGAGGCAGGACAGGGCAGGGGGGCTCCCGGGGGGAGGCAGGGGCTGGATGTTCATCCCCACCTCTCCCCTGCACTCTGTGGAGACCCCCTGTGTCCCCCCAGCCCTCATCAGCCACCTGGAAGCCCACGTTGATGCTCAGGAGAAGTTCTCAGCCACCTGCCAGCTGGAAGGCGAGGAGCAGCCGGCCAAGCCCGCAGCACCTCTGCTGCCTCCTCCCCGGAGCTGCTGGGCGCTCAGGAGCCTGGCAGGGAGCTCTGACCCTGCTGACACAGCAGAGCAGGGCCCCTGCCTGGCCAGGAGCTGCTGCTGGGCCTCCCCAGGAGGAGCAGCTCTGGCCACAGCCTGCAGGTCCAAGCTCATCCCCTTCCCCAGGGGGAGGCAGGAGGCAGGGCTGGTGGCACAGCCTGCACATCCCTGCAGACCTCTGGGATCTCCTGTCTGCCATCCTGCACATCCTGCACATCCTGCAGCCTGCTGGGTCTTTGTCCAGCTTGGCACCTCCCAAGGATGGAGGCTTCATGTGGCCTGGTTCCCTCCTCACAGCAGCTCTGCTCTCCCAGGGTGCAGGGCTGAGCCCTGAGCCCCCTCTCCCCTTTCCAGTGGCAGAGCTTGTACCACAACATCCACTTTTCCCTGGAGTCATTATGAAAGGGTGACATGAAAGAGCTCAAAGGGGTGAGCAGGGGCTGGAGGAGTGGGGATGGTAACAAGGGGCTGGGGACAGAGCAGGTGCCTGTTGTAGGGACTCATCCTGGCTCATGTCTTGCCCTCCAGCAGGGAAGGAAGGGCAGGTCTGCACCCCCTGTGTGCCAGATCCTGCTCCCTCCCAAGGCTGGTGCCTCACACCACAGGTCAAGCCAGGGGTGGCCCTTTGTGAGGACTCTGGACCTCCACTGGTTTGCAGGGATGTGGCTGAATCCGGAGGAGTCTGGGGAGGAACCAGGTGCTGGGAACCAAGTCCTGCTGCCTTCCCTGGCCACCAGCAGGGTCTGCTGATGGCCAAACATCGAGACAGATGACAAGCATCCAGGGTGGTCAGACATTGGGATGGACTGCCCAGGGCAGTGGAGGAGGCACCAGCCCTGGAGGTGTTTCAGGAAAGGCTGGAGGTGGCACTTGGTGCCCTGGTCTGGCTGGTGTGCTGGTGTGAGGTTATAGGCTGGACTTGATGATCTCAGAGGTCTTTTCCAGCCTCAATAATTCTGTGGTCTTTTGGGACACGTGTGCTACACAGGAGAATGAAAGGACAGAGCAAATTCTGGAACTTCTGGTGTGAAATAGATTGATAAAAGAAGATAAAATCAGAAGGAAAAAAAAAATCCCCTATTTGCAGTGTTCAGAAGGATGTCAAGAGGATTGGGAAGGGAGGAAACAGAGAGAGAGGAAATAAACCATCTGCCCGTGGGGAGCCATGGCTCAGCTGAAGGGATCCAGCAGGGATCAGGAGCTGACCTGAATCAGGCTGACAGTTTTGTTAGGATGGAGATAAAAGCAAGATCTGCCCTGACAAGGTTCTGCCTTGACATAAACCATGAAATTGCACTTTGGGGGCCCAGAGAGGCTGTGGGATCTCCATCCGTGGGGTTTTTCAACAAAGCCTGGTCTGGATTCAGGGCTGTCCCTGCTTTGAGTGGGAGGTTATAGAGACCCCCTGAAGCCCCCACCTGATTCAGGTTTGCAGGACACTAAGTGAGGCAGAACGTGGGTGATCTGAGTGAATGCATTTGATGCACAAATGCAAATGAACATCCCAAGATGGTCAACCCTGGGGAGAAGCTGAAGTCACACACAGCCAAGTGAGAGGCTTTTTAGGAGCAAGACTAATTGGCCATTAGACTAAACCCAGGGAACAACAGGCTGTGCTGATGTTGCCAGGTTGGGGTGGGTTCTGGTGGTTTGGTCCAACAGGACATTCTGGCTGGTCTGTGTGTGTCTGAGCAGCTCCTCCTGCCCTCAGCACTGTGAGTCTGTGGAAGGTGCTGCAGGTTCTGCTGTGACCCTGCCTGTGGTGCCCACCAGTGTGATGTGTGTTTGGGAGCCTAAGGGGGGTGTGTGTCTTGCCTGCTGTGCACTGGGGAGAGGTGAGGACCTTCCTGGAGAGGGACATTCCTTTGGACAACCATGTCCTGGGGCTGCAAGGGCCTTCATCCTGGTGGGAACCAAGTAGGCTGAGGATGAGGAAGGCTTTGTCCCCGTGGTACTAATTCAGTGGTGCCTTTGGGTCTTCCTAGGAGTTCAAGAAGCCTTTTGAGAAGGCCTGCAGAGACTATGAGAGCAAACTGTGAGTTCTGGGGTCCCATCACCCCGAGGCCTGGGCTTGGAGGCTGGTTTCTGGCTGCCTCAACCAGCCAGCAGCCAGATGGAGCCTGACACACGTGTCTCCTCTTCCCTCGAGCTCCCAGATGGAGAAGAAGAAGCAGGAGCTGGCCAGGCAGCAGGGCATGGTGAGGAGGGTGCAGGGGAGATGGAGAAGGAGCTCAGGACCCTCCAGCTGCTCTTGTGTGGGGTAAGGACACCAGACACCCTGTGGACTTTTCCCCCAGGGTCCTGCAGTGCCCAGGTTTCCTCTGGGCATTTGCTGCTTTGTTTGAATGAATCTGCCTTTGGGGTGTTACCTGGTTCCATAATTTGTAATAATTCATATTATAATGTAATTCTGTCAGTAACAAAGAGGGGAGGCAGCAGCCAGAGCAGGGGAACCAAGCCCAGCCAGCACCATCCCTCCCACCCCTCATGCAAACCCCTCTCCCAGCTCCATTTCTGTGCCACATTCCTGTTCCAAGACCCAGCAACTTTTTTGATGACTTGGAGACATTTTAATTAGTTGAATTCCTGCCACGGCTAAGGTTAAAAAAACCCAACCTCCACGGTGACCTCCAGGCTGTTGTTTTTACCCCGTGGGAAGCTGAAAGCAGCTGCTGCCTCAGCAAAAGGCAGAGCCCCCCTGTGACCCAGCCCTGCAGGAGACCCAGCACCAGGGCTGTGCCTGCTCCCTCCCCTCCCTGGGTTCTCCACTGAAGGTCTTGCAGATGCCACATGCCGTGGCACTGCAGGGGACAGGCAACCCCACCCCAGGAATGGGGCTTGGCACATCCCACATCCCTCTGCTGGCCCAGGAGGAGCTGGACGCATCAGCACCTGCCTCCCACTGCTGTGTGAGGGGCTCACAGTGCTCTGGTGCCTTCCAGGTGAAGCCCAGGCAGGAGGAGGAGAAACAGCAGCTCTGCTCCCTCCGGGATCAGCTGAAGGTGACGTTGCAGCTGGAGCAGAAAGAGGTAAAGTCTGGTCCTTCTTGTGGGGGAGCCAGGGGGGTGTCAGGAGAAGGCAGGGCAGGGCAGCTGCTGAGCTAGTGCCTGTGCAGGAAGCTGGGGGGGTTCTGGTGAGCTCTGGGGGAGCACAGGGTCCCTGGCAGTCCCGTGAGGAGAAGGTGGGGGATGAGAAGGTCACCATGAGCTGGCACCATGTCGGTAAAGTCTGGTCCTTCTTGTGGGGGAGCCAGGGGGGTGTCAGGAGAAGGCAGGGCAGGGCAGCTGCTGAGCTAGTGCCTGTGCAGGAAGCTGGGGGGGTTCTGGTGAGCTCTTGGGGAGCACAGGGTCCCTGGCAGTCCTGTGAGGACAAGGTGGGTGATGAGAAGGTCACCATGAGCTGGCACTGTGTGCTGGGGCCCAGAACCCACCCATGTCCGCTTCCAGTGCCTGAAGGGGCTCCAGGAAAGCTGAGGAGGGGCTTGGGACAAGGGCAGGGAGGGATGGGGGGAGAGGGGGCAATGGTTTCAAACTGGAAGAGGGGAGATTGGATATTAGGATGAAATTCTTTGCTGTGAGGGTGGTGAGAGCCTGGCCCAGGCTGCCCAGGGAAGCTGTGGCTGCCCCATCCCTGGCAGTGTTGAAGGGCAGGTTGGATGGGGCTTGGAGCAGCCTGGGCTGGTGGGAGGTGTCCCTGCCCATGCAGGGGGGTGGGACTGGATTATTTGTAATGTTCTTTCCAACCCAAACCACTCTGTGATTCTGTGCTCTGGGCTGCCAGTGATGCTGATGGGGCAGGGCCTTGCTGCTCTTTCTCTCCTTCTGGCAGGACCCTGGGAATAGGCCAGCAGGGAACAACATGCACCAGCTGCCAGGGAACAGGCAGTATGGCACAGAGAAGTCGGGGACCCTCTTGAAGAAAAGCAATGGGTAAGTTGGGATCCCACAGGCTTTGATGACCTGGGGCCAGAGCAGGGTCTTCCCAGACCAGCCTCTTCTTCCTGGGGTGGGCACAGGGCAGAGGAACAGGACAAGCACACATGAAGATGTGCTCGACACTGGCCCAACCTCCAGCAGCTTTCAACACAGAGCTCCAGGCAGCTTGTGTCCAACTTCTAGCCCATTCTTTGCTCTCCAGACCCCTCTGCCCTCGCAGCTCAGTACTGGTGAGAATTAGGGGAAGGAGCAGAAACGTGGGGTGGATTAGAGAGAGTGTGGGGCAGTGCTGCCTTGGAGATGGCTCTGTGGGGCAGAGGGAGCAGCCATCCCAGGAGCCAGGCCCTGAGCTCCTGGGAAGCACTGCAGTGTCTTTGGAAAGAGGATCATCTCCCACCAGTACAGGGGAGGAGGCTTGCTGGGAATCACAGGGTTCTGCACTGGGAGAGTTTCACCTGTGGAAAGGACTGTGAAGTGTCCTAGAAAAACCTGAGACCCGACAGAAAATGATGATGTGGGGCTCAGGGTTCTGCTTCACCCCACGCTGAAGTTCAGCCTGTGTCCCCTGTTGGGTGTATCCCTTCCACCTCCCCCTGTCCTGGGACCTGCCCTGAATGACTGGTGCAGAAAAGCCTGGGTGCAGTTTGGAGGTGAAGGTCTTGGGTGTTTGCCAAGGGTTCCTGCAAAGGCCTTGGTGCTGTGCTGCAGGTCCTGCTGCCCTGCTGGGTGCTCTGCTCTTGTATCACCTGCACAGCAGCTCTGATGGCAGGTTTACAAACCTTCCTGTGCCATCTGATGGGTCGTTCTCAGCCCAGAATAGGCCAGGAGTGGCAGACCCTGCCCGTGGCAGAGCAGCCAACATGTTTGGTGAGAGCTGCAGCCCCTGCTGTGCCTTGCATGGCTCTTGTGCAGCACCTCTGCTCCCCCACACCTGCATTCTCTCAGCTCACCCTCTGCTCCTTTCCAGGTTCAGAAAGGTCTGGCAGAGGAGAAAGTGCACCATCAGTAATGGCTACCTGACCATCTCCCACAGCATGGTAAGAACTGCTTCTTCCTCTGCTCTGCTTCTGCCTGGGAGCTGCTGCCCACCCTGCAGGGTCCTGGCCTTCCCCAGAGCCCCCCTGCCTGCTGCTGGCCCTGCCTGGGAGGCTGCCTGCTGGTCTGAGCTCCCTGTGACACAAGAGAGCCTTGGACAGAGGAGTTCCCCACATCCTGTGTGTGTGGGGAGCCCTGGGGGGGCTGTTGGGAGGGAAAAGGGGGTGTTGCTGTTTCAGGGGTGGCTCTGCCTCCAGCACTGCTCAGCACCCCTGACCTCAGCCCTCTGGTGCTTCCCCCACGTAGCTCAACCGCCCACCAGCCAAGCTGAACTTACTGACCTGCCAGGTGAAGCCCAGCATGGATGACAAGAAAAGCTTCCACGTGGTTTCCCGTGAGTGGTTCCTGCCCTGGGGCTCCTTGGGAAGGGCCCAGAGAAGCAGCAGCACTTTGGGCTTGGAGAGCTGGTGTGGACAGGGATGAGGGGAAGCTCTGCAGCTTTGGGCCAGTTTGGGGGGCATTACCCTGGGGAAACAGTGCCAGGAGCAGAGGTGCACACACAGGGTGTGAGATGGGGCAGCACGGGGTGCAGGGGTAGTTCCCAGGCTGCAGTTTATCCAACACCAGCATCCCTGGTACAGGAGCAGGTCCTGGGAGCACTGGGGAGGGGCTGAGAGAAACAGAGGTGATTGTCACCCCAGCTGCCCAGGCTGGAGAGCTACCCAAGATCTGCTGAGCCCAGCTGGGGTGTGTTGTGCCCTGCCCTGGGCCTGGCAGGTGGGATGGATGAGAGGGGTGCCCAGAGGAGCCTGGTCTGTGTGTTTCAGACAATCGCACCTTCCGCTTCCTGGCAGAGGACGAGCAGGACTGTGTCATGTAAGTTCTGCCCATGCCTTGGTGGGGCCAAGGAGTGCTCCTCTGGGTGAAGAGCCAGCTCCTGGGCTAATTAATTGAGCAGCATGTTGGTTGGTTGAGCAGCACGTTGGTTGGTTGAGCAGCACGTTGGTTGGTTGAGCAGCACGTTGGTTGGTTGAGCAGCACGTTGGTTGAGCAGCACATTGGTTGAGCAGCACGTTGGTTGAGCAGCACATTGGTTGAGCAGCACGTTGGTTGAGCAGCACATTCGTTGAGCAGCACGTTGGATGGTTGAGCAGCACGTTGGGTGGTTGAGCAGCACATTGGATGGTTGAGCAGCTCACTGCAGCCCCTTGTTCAATGCCCTTCCCACCCTGACGGTGTCCCAGTCACTCTGGGCAGGCTGGCCAAGGTTAGGACATGGAATCATGGAATAGTTTTAGTTGGAAAAGATCTTTAAGGTCATCATGTCCAACCAGAAGCCAGCACTGCCAAATCCACCACTGAACCGTGTCCCTCAGCACCACATCTACGTGGTTTTCAAACAGCTCCAGGGATGGTGGTTCAACTAACTCCCTGGGCAGCCTGTGCCAGGGCCTGACAACTGTTTCAGTGAGGAAATTTCTTCTAATATCCAGTCTAAACCTCCCCTGGGGTCATTCCTTCTGGTGGATCTTGGTGGGAGCTCCTGGTACCCAGTTTGCTGCTGCAGCCCCGCGCAGGACCTGGCAACAGAGGGTTGAGACCCCAGTGTTCTCCCTGCCCTGCAGCCCCACTCCCTTTCTTCCCCTGCAGCTGGGTGTCTGTCCTCATCAACAGCAGGGAGGAGGCCCTGAATGTGAACTTCAGCAGGGCCCAGGGCAGAGGGGAGAGCAGCCAGGAGGAGCTGTGCCAGGCCATCATCCAGGAGGTCAGAGGGATGCCCGGGAACAGGGAGTGCTGTGACTGCTCAGCCCCAGGTGAGAGCCAGCCCGTGGCCATGGGGACACTGGGCTTTGCACCCTGGAACAGGCAGAGCTCTGCCCTGCCCTCCCTGGCTCCTGGAGACCCACAGGCATGGAGGGTCTTCTCCCTCTGTACTGTCCTGCTATGGAGCTTGTGCCTAGGGGGCTGGGGGCTGGTGGGGAGGGGAGGCAGGAGATGCACATGAGCCTGGTGGTCTTGTCCCTACAGATCCTGCTTGGCTTTCTGTTAACCTGGGCATCCTGGTCTGCATTGAGTGCTCTGGAGTTCACAGACAGATGGGTCTGCATCGTTCCCGCATCCAGTCGCTGTCCCTGGACAAGCTGGCAACCTCAGAACTGCTGGTAGGACCCTTTGCTCTGTCCTCCAGCCTCCTGCTGCCCCTGCCATGGCCTCCCACTTCATCCAGTGGGCTTTTAACCT
>NW_009951748.1:7730-13132 GCF_000747805.2 Chaetura pelagica | reverse complement strand
GGGGAGCTGCTGGCAGCTGGTGGGCACTGGGGCAGGGCTGGGGGTGCTTGGCAGGGTCTGGTGCTGGCCCAGATCGGAGCTCTGGGGTTGGTTGCAGTGCTGGAGTTGGGAGATGTCAGCAGCAGGAGCCAGGGCAGAGTCTGCAGCCTTTGGGCACACCCCCCCTGGCACCTCTTGACACCTCCATGCCTGCTCAGGGTCTCAGCCTGACACCCTCGCCTGCTGCCCGCCAGCTCTGCTGAGCTGCTGCACGTCCCAGGTCACACATGGTCTGGCTGTTTTGCAGCTGGCGAGGAACATCAGCAACTCTGGCTTCAACAGTGTCATGGAAGCAAATCTCCCCAGCCTCTCCCTGAAGCCCACAGTGCACAGTGACATGTGAGTTGCTCTCCAAGAGCTGGTGTTTGTGGGAGGTTGGATAGGGGACCCTCACACTCTGGGGCCCTGTGTTCCTGACCAGGAACGTGGCTCCTCCCCAGGCTGTAACTTCTCTTCTGAAGCAATTTCAAGTCCAGCAGGAGAGGTTTGAGAAAAGGGAGAAGTGAGGAAGAGCCAGCAGGACAGATCAAGGACTGGCCTTGAGGTCAGGACAGAGATCAAGAAATCAGGAAAAGGAAAGGCAGGAAGATAAATAAGTGGAGCTGAGCAGCAGGATGGTCCCAGCTGGACATCAGCAGGGCAGGGAGGGGTGGGAGGGTGAGCAGGATGGGGACAGGGACTTGCACAGCACAGAGCATTCCACTGTGTCCAGTGACTGGGCTGGTGGGATCAGCACAGACATCAACAAGGATCTGCTGAGGGTGTGGGAACCCCCTTCCTTCACCCCAGAGCACCCCAGCCTCTGGGCTCTGCAGAGGGCAGGAGGCAGCTGGGCTGACAAGAGCTGGAACCTTCTCCAGGGCTTGGTGCTGTAAGAGCTCCTGGGGAAACCTGTGGCTGGGGAGGTTATTGGCAGGGGCTGAGAAGACTTTCAGGAGATTGGAGAGGGGCACTTCAGGCACAATCAGGTTCCATTCCAGGTGTAAATCCTGACCAGGGCACTGTTTAGACAGAGTGGACCTTCCTGGCAGTGCAGAGGTGCACAAGGAACTGCACTTGGTAGGGAGAGAGCAGCAGAGATGTGGGACAGCAGGTAGGAATATAGCTGGAATAACATGGCCAAGGTTGCCAGATCCACCCTTCTGCTTGGATGCTGGGGAAACAGAAACTGCATGGAATTAATAATTCAGCTCCCCCTCAATGGCCTTTTCTGCTTGGATCCCTCCTTTGCCCCTCGGGCACCTGTGGGCCACCCAGATCCTCTGACCAGTCACCACTGCTGCTCTCCAGGGGGGAGACCCAGCCTATTGACCAGTCCTTGTCTGGAAGCTGTTCCTGACTCGTGGCCTCAGCCAGTTCATGCCACATGGGGGTTTTTTCCCAGTCCTTGAGATTTTTGCTTCTTCCCCTAATTCTCACAAGTACTGAGCTGCAAGGGCAGAGGGGTCTGGAGAGCAAAGAACAGGTCAGGGCTGAAGAGAAGGGAAGGAGGAGAGAGCAGCAAAGATCTCCAGGACCCTCTATAAAGCCCCTGAGGTGCAGCCCCGAGCATCTCCCACCCAGTCAGAGCTGCTGGTCCTGGGGCTGAGGAGAGGGAGGAAGGACACGAGTGGCTGGGAGAGGCACCAGCCTTCCCATCCCTCCCAGCACAGGGCTGTGGGGGGCTGGCTGCAGGGGGTGGGATCCCTGCTGGGAGGAAGGAGGGGAGCTGGCTCTGCTTCCCAGGGTGGGTGCTGGGTCCTTGTCCCCAGGGCTCACACTGGGAACGCAGGAAAGTCAAGTTCTCCTTGAATTGTGTAACTGGGGGGAGAGGAAGCTGTCAGGAAACCCCAGCGCTTGGTAAAAGTTACACTGAATGTTGCTGCAGGGGAGCTTGGGGAATGGGAGAGAGAGGATTTGGGTGCTGAAGTGCCTGGCAGGTCTGATGGAGAGAGGGGGAAGGTGGTGGGGGCAGCAGGAGACGGGATGGGTCCCCGGGGGGCTCTGGGGCCCTCACTCCCACCTGACTGGTATCTGCCAGGGCCTTTCGGAAAGATTTCATCATTTCCAAGTATATTGAGAAGAAATATGCCAAGAGGAGCCCTGCTGCTCAGTGGTCCTGCCTGCCAGAAGCTGTCCAGGACAAGGACATCTTCCCTTTGCTCCAAGCGTACGTGGGGGGCGCGGATCTGAGCGCGGCGGTGCCGGCACCGCTGCAGGTACAGCCTCGTGTCCCTGGGTGGCAAAGGGCTTGGCTGTCACCTCTGCAGCCTGCCCAGAAGGGTCCCTGTGCCTGGGAGGGGACAGAGCTTTCTGGTTAGAATGGTGCTTTCTGCAAGGTGGGGACAACAGGCAGACTCGGGCAGGGTGAGGGACGTGGCAGCAGAGGGACGTTTTCTGGCTGTGACCCCAGGACCCTCCTCGTGCTGTGGGGAGGGGGGGCAGTAACACAACCACAACTCCAGGGCTCTCCAAAGGCCCCTTGGGAGCCAAGATGTACCTGTGAACTTCTGAGTGGGTTTTCTCAGGACATCCAGGCCTGTAGGCAGCATTTTTTTCCCTGCGAAACAGCAGCAGAAGCACTGGAAGTGCAAGCCCTGGGGTCCAGCCCTGGGTGCTGGGCTGTGCCACCTGTGACACCAGAGGGTGTCCCACAGGGTGACAGCCAAGAGCAAAACACTGCAGGGAGCTGGAAGCACCAGCAGTAGGGGATGTCTTGGAACAAGGGCAAGGGAGGAGCAGCTCTGTGGGGAACAGCTGTTGGACACCCCCAGGTGACATCGTGGACTTGACAAGGTTCAGACACTGACCTGGGGGGAAAAGTCACCTTTGGTTGCCTGGGTTTGTAAATGTGGAAAGGGGATGGTTGGTTGTTCTTCATGAAGCCACGAGCCAGGGCTCTGTGCATGTCAACTCAGTTCCCACTGGCTTGGGTGGCCGTGACTCTGAACAGTCAAACCTGTTCATCTCTGAGAGATTTTAAATGTGTCAGGACAGGCCCTAAAGGACAGTGCTGGTGTCTGTGGTGGTGCTGTGGGCAGACATGGCCCCATCCTTGCTGTATTGGTCTTGGTTACAGGAACCTGGAGAGACCCTTCTCCACCTGGCAGTGCTGCTGTCTGATCGAACCTCTTTGCATGTCGTTGATTTTCTTGTCCAGCACGGGTAAGCTCCTGACACCCAGTCAGCTTGTCATGGCTGAGCTGTGCTAGGGAATGGTGCACGACTGGTCATCTTCCCTGGAATGCTCCCAAAAAAGGGAAAAACCACCAGGCTGAGGCTCCCAGCAAATGTGCCTTGAGCTGGGGCTGGGGTTGGATCAGAGGGACTTTGGGTTCCCTTGGCTCAGGCCCTGGAATGGGCTGCCCAGGGAAGTGGTGGAGTCACCATCCCTGGAGATATTAAAAAAACATGTAAATGTGGCACTTTAGAACATGCTGTAGTGGACATGGGGCTTTCACTGGTTGATGGTTGGACTTGGTGACCTTAGAGGTCTTTCCTGACTGTGATGATTCTGTGGTTCCACCTCCTCGGGGCTGAGGTGTGATGGTAGTGGTGAGCACCTCTCCTTTGGGTGAGGTGAGCAGGAGGCTGCATGTGGCAGCTGCAGGCAGGGTTTGCTGGGGCTGGTGGGTTGTCCCAGCAGTGCTGACATCACCCACCTCCTGCAGCAGGAGCCTGGCAACGCAGACAGCAGAGGGGAACACACCACTGCACTACTGCTGCTCCCACAACAAACCCCAGTGTGTCAAACTGCTGCTGAAGGCCAAAGCCAACATCTTCATCAGTGAGTGTCCATGGGAGCCCCCACACTGGGCACACATGGGGTGTATTCTCAGCTCTTCTCTGGTAATTCATCAGTGAGTGTCCATGGGAGCCCCCACACATGGGGTGTCTTCTCAGCTCTTCTCTGGTAACACCTCCTCAGCCTTGCACAGTGCTCAGCAGATCCTGCCCGTGGCTGGGCAGAACCACTTGCCCTCACACCCCTGCTGCAGTCACTGGGACCTGGGTCATCGGGTGGTCTGTGTGTCCAGCAGGCACCAGGAAACCTGTGCCAGGTCTGCACCAAACTGCCTGGGGTGACACACAGGACATGGGCTGTGGCCATGGTGTCCTTCTCTGGTTTTGTAGCCTTTGGGCTCTGGCGGTGGCTGAACTCTTCTGTCCTTCCATCCTGTCCCATCTTTGGTCATCTTCGAGCCAACCTCTGCTCCTTTCTCTCCTCATCTCAGCTCCTGCCCTCTTCTTCATCTTCCCACCACCATCCCTTAGTGGCTTTGTTTTGTTCTGGGTTTAGGCTGTCCCTTCTTTCAGGTTTATTTTCCCCCAGTTGCCCTGAAGGCAGCACTGCTCCTCAGTTGGTTGCACACTGGGCAGGCTCCTGGTGCTCAAGGCTGCTGCTGTTCCTCCTCACAGCCAACGAGGCAGGAGAGACAGCCCTGGATGTGGCCAGGAGGATGAGACATCCCCTGTGTGAAGAGCTGGTAAGACACTGTGCCTCATCACCCCTCCTGTGCTGGGACACAGCCCACTGACAGAGAGCAGGGGGGGACCCACACCCATGTGGACGTGTCCTGCAGGGCCACCTGCAGCCCTCAGCATCTCCAGTGCCAGTGTGGGAGGCAGAGGAGGGTGCAGAGGGGTCCAGGGGTGCTGGGGTCCCTCAGGGCAGAGCTGTTTGGGACAGTCCAGGCAGGGGTCACACTGTGCCTGGGCAGGGGACCAGGAGCTGCACTGATGCTAAGTGGGCTGAGCACATCTCCTCAGTGAGTCCAAGTCTTGCTGCTGCCACCTCCTGATCTGTGTGTTTGGGGGTCTTTGCACAACCCCCTCCCTGCTGGGAAGCTGCAGATCTTGCCCTGGTGGGCAGGAGGCTGGAGATGGGGCCGGCAGTGCCTGCTCCTCAGGGAGCTCCTCTGTGCCCCAGCTGCTGCAGGCCCAGAGCAACCAGTTCAACCCCAACGTCCACGTGGAATATGAGTGGTGGCTGAGCCAAGATGACATGTATGAGAGTGATGAAGACCTGGACGAGAAGGTGCAGTCCTGGTGGGCTCAGCCCTGGGGCCAGAGGTGCCGCCCCGAGCTCCTGCAGCGCTGGAGCTCCAGCACCGTCTGACCCACCCCTGTCCGCTGCAGGCCCAGAGCAACCAGTTCAACCCCAACGTCCACGTGGAATATGAGTGGTGGCTGAGCCAAGATGACATGTATGAGAGTGATGAAGACCTGGACGAGAAGGTGCAGTCCTGGTGGGCTCAGCCCTGGGGCCAGAGGTGCCGCCCCGAGCTCCTGCAGCGCTGGAGCTCCAGCACCGTCTGACCCACCCCTGTCCTTTCCCAGCTGGGTCCTGTGCAGAGGGGTCCTGCCCCCCAGAGCTGCTGCCA
>NW_009951748.1:2369-7518 GCF_000747805.2 Chaetura pelagica | reverse complement strand
AGGTTGGGCAAGCTCCTCCTGCTCCTGTTGGGTTCAGGCTGGGCTGGCAGGGATCCCTGGGGAGCAGGTGGGGATCCCTGAGGAGCGGGCAGGGATCCTTGGGGAGTGGGCAGAGATCCCTGGGGAGCGGGCGGGGATCCCTGGGGAGCGGGCAGGGATCCCTGGGGAGTGGGCAGGGATCCCTGGGGAGCGGGCAGGGTTCGGCCAGCAGGCTGGAACCCCAGGGAGCAGGCAGGGTCCCCCGGGAGCGGGCACAGGTGCCCCCTTTCCCTTCTCCGGGCAGCGGTCGCGGGGCAGCCCCCTCTTCCCTCTCGGCTCCTCTGGACAGCGGGGCTGGCATTCCAGGGGCACCTGGTGCAGCAGCAGGGTCTCCTCCTGGGCAGGCAGAGCCCCAGCCTGCAGGTCTTACCCTCTTTTATAGAGCAGAAACCACTCTTCAAGAAAAGTACCTCTGTTCCAATTAGCCAATGAGCACTGGCCAGGTACGTGCTCTGTCAGAGGCATCTTTAACCTGCTGTTCCTTGTTTCTGCTAGTTATCAGAACCCTGATGCTCTTTTCTTGCTGTGGACTTATCTGCTAGAGCAAGGAGCCTGTTCCATCCTTGGTTAAACCAGCTAAAAGATACTGCTCTTGCTTTGCTGGCTTGAAAGGCATTTTGTTTAGTCTGATGTGGGGGAGAGAAGATGGACCATTTCCCACATCTCACCCCGTGGCTTTTAAAGCAGCAATAATGTGGTGTCCTTACTGTCCATCAGAGTATGTGTCAACCAGGCTCTTGTCCAAACCCTTTCTTCACATTAGATCCTTCCCCTTCTCAGGTGTAAAAACAAATGTAAATATAAAAATACAGATAAAATATCCATAACAACAAGCAAGGGAACAATTCCCAGACATAGCATACAATGTTATGTCTAACAATCTAATATATCTTTGAAAGCTTCATGGCTACTAATTATTACTATTTTTAACAAACAGGTAATACACAGTGTTCTGTGCTGGCCACTATCCTGAGTAGGTGACGTGGGGAAAAAGGCATTGAGGAGGGGGCACCTGTTCACCCCCACCTGTTGTTTATAGCAGTGACTGCAAATCTCAGCCTCTCATCCTGTCTGGAGTCCTGCAGGATATCTTTGAAAGCTTCATGGCTACTAATTATTACTATTTTTAACAAACAGGTAATACACAGTGTTCTGTGCTGGCCACTATCCTGAGTAGGTGACGTGGGGAAAAAGGCATTGAGGAGGGGGCACCTGTTCACCCCCACCTGTTGTTTATAGCAGTGACTGCAAATCTCAGCCTCTCATCCTGTCTGGAGTCTTGCGGGCGAATGAGATTTTTAATTAACCCATTAGTATGTTCTCCTATCCCATTAGTTTGTGGGTAGTATGGGCCATGAAATGTCCATTTGATACCTTCCCTTTTAGCCCATTGTTGTACCAAGTGTGAGGTGAAGCGAGTTCCGTTGTTCAGATTGAAAATTTGTGGGTTTAGGCAGAACTCCAAATACCTTTTCCAGAAAATGAACTGTGTTTTTCCCATTTGCTTTAGAAACAGCTTCAGCACAGGTCAGTCCTGGCACCACAATCCCAATGATGTGATGTTTGTTTCCTGATCTTCAGAAAGGACCAATGTGTTCCACCTGCCATGTGGACCACAAGGGTTTTCCTTCCCTGATATGCAAATGATCAGATGTTGGTGGATGTTCCCCAAGTCTGATTTTGCAAAGACCACATGAAGAAATGACTGTTTTGCACTGCTCACAGGTCACAGGCCACCCACAGGCTTGTGCCTCTTGGTATAAATCAAAGATTCCTGAATGGCCTATTTTACACTGGAACCATTCCAGCAATCTTTTCCACTCCTGATTTTCTCCTTCACTGATAGCTGATCAGATATCCATCACATCAATTCTACTTAGCTCATCAACACAGTTATTTCACTTCCTAGCTTCATTTTTCAAATGAGTCTGGTGAGAAGGAATCCACCCTACATGAACATAAGGGTTCTCTTTAGCAATTTCCAGTATTTGTTGCCATTTCTCCTTAAGCCAAACTGGCACCCCAGCAATTTCACAATTATTCTGATCCCAGAAAGTTATCCACTCCACACAGCCCTTGAAGACTGCAAAGGAATCTGTGTGAATGTCCACAGCGTCCTTGGAGGCTTTTTCTTTTACAAAAACATTAAGAACAGTGTCCAGCTCCCCCACTTGGGCACTGCCCTTATCATGAGTTATCATTTGTTCGCCTGTGGAAGGTTTAACTGCAGCAGATTTAAACAACCAGGTTTTCCCTTCATCTTTGAGATGAAGTATCTGAAGCATTAACCATTTCACTCTTGTATTCCAGGGCCTCTTTAATTGGACTGGGAGTTTTCATTGTTAAATCTTTCTCATCTGCGGATCCAATTTGTTCCTGAAGCTTCAATTGTTTATCTGGGCTTTCTTCAAGCTTGAAAAGGTCGGAATTGTACTCAGTTTGGTTGCACCTCTTCCTGATTGTCCCCTTTTGGGACATTCCTTCTGGAGGGGCCTTTCCAGACAGCTCTTGGTTAACTACTTTGAAGAATTACCCTTTGTTTTTTAATGATTCTGCTGACTTCCTCCAGTGCTGCACACACTGTTAACAATCCCTGCTCCAGAATGGAATATCGCTTTTCCAAATCCTTACATGACTGAGAGTAGAAGCCAGTTGGTCGAGTGCTCCCGTTAGGCCCCCGTTGCCAAAAGTGATAGTCCAGGAACAGGGACCCTCAGATTCGCTGCTAAAGCTGCCACAGGCAGCGTGAAGAAGGCAGGAGGAAGAGGGTGGAAAGGCGACCGAAAGCAGCCGCTGCCGCAGTGACTGCCTGCTGCCGTGCCCAGCGTGTGGGCAAAACGTGCACCTGGGACTCACAGTCCCTGAAGGAAACTCACTAAGAGGCAAGTGAGCGGCTGGGGAGGAGATGGGGTCTACACTTACTAAAGAAGAGGAAGCAGTAGTGAAGCTCCTCCAACATATACTCTCTGTGAGAGGAATTTCTTACGAGACACAAGCACTCGAAGGCTTGTTGCAGTGGGCACAGGACAGAAATTTAATCTCTGGGATCGGTGCAGCGTTTGCGTTGTCCACCTGGGAAGCCATAGGTCTAAGCCTATGGGATAACATCAGTAGTGGAGGAAAAGATGGAAAAGAGGCTAGCAAATATTCTACGTTATGGAAATCAATCAGAGAAACTTTACGGTCTATGAAAGGGGAGCAGGTGGCTGCCACTTCTGCTTTCGCTGCCCTAACTCCTAATGGAGGGGATAAGAGCATTGCTGCCACAGGCTTTTCTTCCCCTATAAATCCTTTTGCCCAAAACTTCACGATACCAGGTCCTCGGGTTCCTGCTGTGCCCCCCCTGCCACCAGAGCACCTCCCGGGGCCAGTCACCGCCCTGGCGCCTGGATGGGCACAGCAGGACGGAACAAAACCAGCTGAAGCTGAAGCTGAAGTGAAGCCGCACAACAACCAAGAAGAGGGCGGTCCAGCCTGCAGACCAAAGGCGGAACTGTACCCACCACTGCCCGCGTCCACGTCATCTACGAGAGCAGCAGCGACACCCAGTCACCAGGGACTGGTGGAAGAATTGCTGAAAAAAGTTTTGGATAAGATTATCGACCTCGACCTACAAAACCAGGGCTCGACAGCGAAGCCTTTCACTGACCAAGCACACGACTCGCTGCTGTATAACAGAACTAGCGACCCGTCCAACCCATTTTCTGTGCTAACACCAGCAGGGGCATCACTCCTGGCTCTGCCAGTGCTATGAGCACCCACCCCCGCCCCCTCCCCACCACCGCCTGAAAATCTTTTTACCCCAGCTCTCCAGAGATCTAATAACTCATCTCAGCAATGGAAGGGAATTATTAAAGATGCCATCGTAGAAGGGTCCTTTGTACCTCAAGATCTTCCTGTTACTATTAATCCGGGGGCGCAGGAGTATACATGGGAGGCTTTTGTTTGGAAAATTTTGGAATGGGCACGATCTGCCATTGCACAATATGGGTTACAGTCACAGCTTACACAGCACATCATTTGTTATATATTTACTGCTGGTTTGTTGATACCAATTGATAGTCTACAGGTAGCAAATGTGTTACTTACTCCATCACAACAGCTCATGTTTCACAGAGCTTGGCAACGGTTATGTGATGCAGAACAAGCTAAGCCACGTCAACAAAATGATCCATTGTACGGGGTCCAAGCACAAATGTTAATGGGAGTGGGTCCGTTTGCCAATGCCCAAATGCAATCGCAATTTGCAGTAGAGGTTCTACAGTTGTCTCAAAAGTTAGCGCTACAAGCCATACTTTCTGTACACGAGCCAGGAAAGCCTTATGCATTTACCCACATTAAGCAAGGACCAAATGACAGCTATGCACATTTTGTGGATAAATTGTACTTAGCAATTAATAGCCACCCTGATCTCGATGAGTCCATGAAGCAACTAATGTTTAAAATGTTAGCTTTTGATAATGCCAATGAAAAAACCAAGCAGGCACTAGGTACATTGCCAAAGGGTGCAGAAGTCACAGATATGATTGAGCTAGCAGAAAGGACCACACAGTTAAATACGGCAGCATATGTGGACGCTTTTGAAAAGGGAGCCATTACCCCTTTATTAAAACAAAAAGGGGGAGGTAAGGACAAAAAATGTTTTAATTGCGGAAAAGTAGGGCATTTTAAATATCAGTGTAAAGCTCCAGGTTTTAATTGCGGAAAAGTAGGGCATTTTAAAGTAGGGCAGTGTAAAGCTCCAAAACAGTTAAAATGGTGTGTTCATTGCCAAAAGGATAGCCATAACACAATAAATTGTAGAAACCAGGGAAAAAGGAAAACACAAAATCAAAAATTTGAGGAATGTCCTTATCGCTCTGAGACGCCGGTGAACGGTTTTACAGACTTTACAGATGCAGGTAAAAAATCTCGCAGAAAAAAATCTGCAAGACCTAGGAGGACTTGCAGAAAAAATGGAATCATTGCATTATAGATGGGAAAATAACAGATTCCCTACAAACCTTGGAGCTCCGAGCTGTAATACGGGTGTTACAACACTGGGACAGCCAGCCTATAAACATAGTTTCTGACTCTCTTTATGTTGTAGGCATTGTATCACGGATTGAAA
>NW_009951748.1:0-2195 GCF_000747805.2 Chaetura pelagica | reverse complement strand
GTCACCCCTCAGTCTCCTTTTCTCCAAGCTAAAGAGACCCAGCCCCCTCAGCCTTTCCTCATAAGGGAGATGTTCCACTCCCTTAATCATCTTTGTAGCTCTGCGCTGGACTCTCTCAAGCAGTTCCCTGTCCTTGAACTGAGGGGCCCAGAACTGGACACAATACTCCAGATGCGGCCTCACCAAGGCAGAATAGAGGGGAAGGAGAACCTCTCTTGACCTGCTAACCACACCCTTTCTAATGCACCCCAGGATGCCATTGGCCTAATAAGCAGCTCGCATCCTTATTGCAGAGGTTGTTGTTAACCCTCAACAACAGACAACAGACATACTTTATCACATATATTTGTAGCCATTTAATGGACAAAGAGCTGGATATCGGGAATAATAAGGCTGATCAGTTAGTAGCCCCCACATGGACTGGACCTCCCGTAAATATCTTCAAACAGGCAAGAAATTCTAATGCATTTTTTCATGAATCAGCAAGAATGCTGGCACGACAATTTCATTTGTCCTTAACAGATGCACAAGGAATAGTAAAGTCCTGTCCAGCTTGTCAAAAAATAGGGTTTGGTATTGGAATGGGGGTCAATCCAAAAGGATTACAACCTTTACAGCTATGGCAAATGGATGTGACACATATCTCAGAGTTTGGTCAACTAAAATATGTGCATGTTGTTGTCAACACATTTTCTATGGTTGTATGGGCAACAGCCCAAAGTGGGGAGACCGCAAAACATGTTGAAAAACATCTCTATGCCAGCTTTGCTGCGTTGGGAGTTCCCATAACCATCCAAACAGATAATGGTCTCACTTATGTCTCTCACAGGTTTCAACAGTTCTGTCTTACCTGGGGTATCTGTCATGCTACGGGCATCCCGCGTTCACCGACGGGCCAGGCAATGGTTGAGCGAGCTCAGCAAACACTGAGAAATTTGCTTATAAAACAAAAAGGGGGAGAGCCCAGTACCCCGGCTGAAAGGTTGGCTAAGGCAGTGTATGTGTTAAACTATCTATGTCTTACAGGAGAGAGACGAGATCTGCCTGTGGTAATTCACTTAAAAACTGAAATATCTGCGCATCAAAAGGTTTGGTACAGTATAAACACTTGAATATAGGACTTTGGGAAGGTCCAGCCAAAGTCAAACTAACTGGTAGAGGATATATGTGTTTACTTACAGGAGAAGGCCTTTGGTGGGTTCCTGCCAGATGGGTGAAACTGTGGAAGGGACCACACCCCAAAGACTCATCTGCAGAGGGCTCTGCATCGGAGTAATATTGCAGGGAGCCTCATATGCTCTTCACACCATTAACCAATATTAAACCATACCCATGACCACAGGTAAAAAACAAGGGTTGCAACACAAAGCATCAGATTGTATTGATACAGTAGATTTGTGGAGCATTGGAGAGCGCTTTGCTGTTGTTTTTGCTTCAGCTTGCAGCCGCAAAAGCTTGGGTAGAATTGAATAAATTAGCATGCTTTGTAGCAAAAAGGGCCAATGAGATTTCTGAAATATTGAGTGCCTTAGTAACTAATACGAATAGTGTTGGCCATGCTGCTTTGCAGAATTGCGCCGCTATTGATTCTATTGCTAGCACAGGGTTATAGCTGTGAAGATTTTAACAGAATGTGTTGTGTGAACTTGTCTAACCATTTAACTTCTATTCATAAGTAGTTGCAGGTTTGCAAGGGAACATGAAGAAAATCACCGTTGTGCATTCTCTGCTATCTCCGTTCATGGACTGGCTGCAGTCACTGGGGATAACTGGGTGGTTGTTGGAGTTAGTAAAGGGTGGAATGGTAATACTGATTGTTATTGCAGTAGTATTAATGATTGTACCATGTATCCTGCGATTAGTATCTGGAATGATGAATAAGGCCTGGATTCCTCAAAAGAAAAAAGAGGGATTTGCAGAGGGCTTTTTAGTGAGCAATGGACATGTGAGCAATCCAGCCTTTACTGAAAACATCTGGGCCCCTGAGCAAGGACGTTTTCAAGGAAACCAGCTGAGAAAGTGAGCAGCAAGGTAAAGAGCTTCCGGCTGTGCCGAAGAAGGAAGTGAGACTGAGAGTCATGACTGTGCATGCGCTGGGAACCAATCCCTGTTTAGGTCGTGGCAGGGTTTATGACAACTGACCAATGACAAGAGTGGTTCTGCACGCGTGTACATAGCAAGGGGCTATATAAGAA
>NW_009951747.1:61074-64107 GCF_000747805.2 Chaetura pelagica | reverse complement strand
AAGCCCTGGGGATGGTGCTGAGGGACACGGGTTAAGCACTGGACTTGGTAAGGTTTGGTGATGGTTGGTAGGGTTTGGTTCTGGTTGGACATGCTGCTCCTGAAGGTCTTTTCCAAGCAGAGCACTCCATGGCCCTGCAGCCCGTGCCCTCCAGGCTGGCACCATCCTGGTGTCCCTGGCACAGCAGGGATGGAAGGACCTGCCCTGGGCAGGGATCCCCAGGGGCTGCAAACGGCATCTCTGCCACCACCCAAAGTGCCCATCCCAGGCTGGGTTGGGCTGGAGGGACCTCAAAGCCCACCCAGTGCCCCCCTGCATGGGCAGGGACACCTCCCAGCAGCCCAGGCTGCTCCCAGTCCCCCCCAAGGACGTGTCTCCAGCACAAACTGCCTCAGCACTGGGAATTCCAGCCAGGAATCCCAGCAGGAAGGAGCCGTGGGACGTGGAGCTGCTGGGCAGCCCTGCAGGGCACCCGGGCTGTGGGACCACCCAGAGCCCCACCAAGGAGGTTGGGTCTCCCCCAAACCCAGACTCCCCAGAGGTGTCTCCCCCAGACTCCTCAGAGGTGTCTCCCCCAAACCCAGACCCCCCAGAGGTGCCTCCCCCAGACATCCCAGAGGTGTCTCCCCAAGCCCAGACTCCCCAGAGGTGTCTCCCCCAGACTCCTCAGAGGTGTCTCCCCCAAACCCAGACCCCCCAGAGGTGCCTCCCCCAGACATCCCAGAGGTGTCTCCCCAAGCCCAGACTCCCCAGAGGTGTCTCCCCCAGACTCCTCAGAGGTGTCTCCCCCAAACCCAGACCCCCCAGAGGTGCCTCCCCCAGACATCCCAGAGGTGTCTCCCCAAGCCCAGACTCCCCAGAGGTGTCTCCCCCAGACTCCTCAGAGGTGTCTCCCCCAAACCCAGACCCCCCAGAGGTGCCTCCCCCAGACATCCCAGAGGTGTCTCCCCAAGCCCAGACTCCCCAGAGGTGTCTCCCCCAGACTCCTCAGAGGTGTCTCCCCCAAACCCAGACCCCCCAGAGGTGCCTCCCCCAGACATCCCAGAGGTGTCTCCCCAAGCCCAGACTCCCCAGAGGTGTCTCCCCCAGACTCCTCAGAGGTGTCTCCCCCAAACCCAGACCCCCCAGAGGTGCCTCCCCCAGACATCCCAGAGGTGTCTCCCCAAGCCCAGACTCCCCAGAGGTGTCTCCCCCAGACTCCTCAGAGGTGTCTCCCCCAAACCCAGACCCCCCAGAGGTGCCTCCCCCAGACATCCCAGAGGTGTCTCCCCAAGCCCAGACTCCCCAGAGGTGTCTCCCCCAGACTCCTCAGAGGTGTCTCCCCCAAACCCAGACCCCCCAGAGGTGCCTCCCCCAGACATCCCAGAGGTGTCTCCCCAAGCCCAGACTCCCCAGAGGTGTCTCCCCCAGACTCCTCAGAGGTGTCTCCCCCAAACCCAGACCCCCCAGAGGTGCCTCCCCCAGACATCCCAGAGGTGTCTCCCCAAGCCCAGACTCCCCAGAGGTGTCTCCCCCAGACTCCTCAGAGGTGTCTCCCCCAAACCCAGACCCCCCAGAGGTGCCTCCCCCAGACATCCCAGAGGTGTCTCCCCAAGCCCAGACTCCCCAGAGGTGTCTCCCCCAGACTCCTCAGAGGTGTCTCCCCCAAACCCAGACCCCCCAGAGGTGCCTCCCCCAGACATCCCAGAGGTGTCTCCCCAAGCCCAGACTCCCCAGAGGTGTCTCCCCCAGACTCCTCAGAGGTGTCTCCCCCAAACCCAGACCCCCCAGAGGTGCCTCCCCCAGACATCCCAGAGGTGTCTCCCCAAGCCCAGACTCCCCAGAGGTGTCTCCCCCAGACTCCTCAGAGGTGTCTCCCCCAAACCCAGACCCCCCAGAGGTGCCTCCCCCAGACATCCCAGAGGTGTCTCCCCAAGCCCAGACTCCCCAGAGGTGTCTCCCCAAGCCCCCTCCTCCCACCAGGCTCCCACCTTGTCGGGGGACCCCGAGGCCACGTTGCCCAGTCCCCGCAGCGCCAGCACCCGCACCAGCTGGCAGGGATCCTTCTGCCTCCCTGCCAGGTTGTCCAGCAGGGGTTCCAGCAGGACCAGGTCGTTCACCACGTTGCTGTTGAGGAGCTGAAGCAGAGGAGAAGCTCAGCACGGAGAGGACAAGGGCAGCAGGGGCAGACCTGCCCTGCTCCCCTGCTCCACCTTCCCACTGCCCAGGGACAGGCCTGGGGGAGCCCTTGGCCCCCACGTCTCCAGGGGGGTCCTTGGGTTTGAGGAAATGGGATGAATTTGTTGTAATGAAAGCAAGAAAACCAAGGAGTCCAAGGTGGGGAGATGCAGGAAGGGTGGGCAAGCCCTGGGAACCAGGAGAGATCCCTGAGACCTGCCCCAGAGTGAAGAGAGGGAGCCCCAGGTGAGCTGAGGTGGCTGGGAAGGGGCTGGGGCACCTCACAGGATCCCAGCCTGGGTTGGGGGGACCTCAGAGCCCACCCAGTGCCCCCCTGCATGGGCAGGGACACCTCCCAGCAGCCCAGGCTGCTCCAAGCCCCATCCAACCTGCCCTTCAACACCCCCAGGGATGGGGCAGCCACAGCTTCCCTGGGCAACCTGGGCCAGGGGCTCCCCACCCTCACAGCCCAGAATTTCTCCCTCCCATCTCAGCTCCAGCTCCCTCTGCCAGCTGGAAACCCTTCCCCCTGCTCCCATCCCTCCCTGCCCTTGTCCCAAGCCCCTCCCCAGCTTTCCTGGAGCCCCTTCAGGCCCTGGAAGCTGCTCTCCAGCCCCAACCCCCCACCCCGCCCAGCCTGTCCCAGAGCTGCTCCAGCCCTCCCAGCAGCTCCATGTTCTCCCTGTACTGGGACCCCAGCCTGGACACGGAGCTCCAGGGAAGGTGAGGAGGACAAGCCCTGGTTTAGCCTCATCCTGGCTGCTCTCCAGCTGAGCAGGGAAAAAGGGAGGGAGGGAGGGAGGAAGGGATGGATGGATGGAGGGAGGGATGGAGGGAGGGAGGGATGGATGGATGGATGGAGGGAGGGATGGAGGG
>NW_009951747.1:51202-52789 GCF_000747805.2 Chaetura pelagica | reverse complement strand
TCAGGAAGGCAACACACAAGAAGGAACTAATTGTTAATAAAAGAAAACCTGAGGCAGAAGTTCCCTTCCACCATCTGCCCACAACAACCTGCTGGTCCATTTAACAGTCCTGGTTTCACTGGTCTGGAGCCCAGCCAGGCTGGTCTCTGCATCCTCCCCTAGCCCAGCCCAGGGCTGAGCATCTCCCCTCCTCCCAGCCCTTTCCTGGGGAGTCCCTCACCCCCAAAGCCCACCCTGAACCCCACTCCAGCCCTGGGGTGATGAAGAACCCCCTCCTGCAGCAGCCTGGGGACCCCTCAGTCCTGCTGGAACCAGAGCACCCCAGAAAACCTCCACCCTGAGCCTGGCAGAGCTGCCCCTGCCTGCCAGCCTAACAAAGCTGCAGGGGGGGGGATTTTCTTGCAGCCCAAGGAAAGAGCAACACACAAAAAAAGGCTCCTGGGAGGTGAGAGAGGCCAGGGAAGGCCCAGGAACCTCCCCAGGAACCTCCCCAGGAACCTCCCCAGGAACCTCCCCAGGTCCCTACGAGGCTCCTGCTCCACCCAAAGCTCCCCAGGGTGCTGGTTCCCAGCAGCTCCAGCCTCTCCCACTGCTTCCCAGGAGCTCAGGAGCCCTGAGTGTGGGGGTCACACTCCTCCTGCTCCCCCCAGTGCCCTGCAGACCCTTCCCTTCCATGCAGACCCCAGGTCTTCCAGCCCCCCCCCTCCTGCCCTGCTCACTGTGACCACCTCTCTGGCATCTCAGCATCACCAAGCCCCAGGATTCAAACCCTGGGCAGGAAACCACTTGGGATGGTGTGACCTGTCCCAGGACAGGGCTGGGATCCCACAGCCCAGGGTGTTCCTGGGCCTGTTCCCTCCCTCCATCCAGCAGTGGGGGCTTCGTGGCCACAGCTCCTGCCTGCAGCCCTGGGGGGCAGAACCTGCACCATTCCCTGCCCCTCTGGAGATCCCAGGCAGGAACCAGCAGGACCAGCCCCTCTCCCTGCTCCCCAAAAGCAGGTGACACCTCCAGTGGAGCCAGGACATGGCTGCTCTGCCCCAGCACCTGTGAGATCAAGGGGAGGTGAGAGAAGAGGGGCTCAGAAACCCACCCACACCTGGGCAGAGGTGGTGAAGGGGCCACCAGCCCTTCCCCAGGCCATGGACACCTCGTGTGGCCCCGTGGCCACCAGGTCTGCACTGGGACAAGCCCTGGAGATGGGAGCCATGGGCTTGGACCAGCCAGAAAGCTCCTCCAGTTCCTCCTGCTCAGCTTCAGTCCAGGACCAAGACAATTGATCCAGAGGGAGCTGGGGCTGAGCTGCTCCCAGGGGCTGCAGGAGGGGCCTGGGGGCTCCTCCATCCCACACCTGGGATGTGGGTGTCCAAGGATCACCCAATCCCAGCCCAGTGGGGGGTGGAAGGGACCCAGATCACCCAGTGCCACCCCCTGCCAATGGCAGGGACACTGCTCCTGGGTCTGGGGGCTCCTGCACCCTGATGCTTCTCCCCTGGGATCAGCAGCCCCCCCTGAGCTCAGAGCCTGGGCCAGCAGTGGGGGGACCCAGGGGCTCCCCCAGCCCATGGATGGAGCAGAAGTCCCAGC
>NW_009951747.1:50061-50637 GCF_000747805.2 Chaetura pelagica | reverse complement strand
GCCCCTTCTAGTTGGTGTCCCCAAGGGGAGCCCAGAGGCTCTGGGATAGAAGAGCAGTGGCTGCCAGTTCCCTTCAGCATTCCCCAGGGTCTGGGCTGGGGTCTGGGCTGGGATCTGGGCTGGGATCTGGGCTGGGATCTGGGCTGGGGTCTGGGCTGGGGTCTGGGCTGGATTTTCTGCTTCCTCTGCTCCAGGAGTGATCAAGGGGAGAGGAGCAGGACGAGGTGTCAGGGGTTGAGTCAAACCAGGACAGGACAGACAGTCCTGGCTGCAGGAGCCCAGACCTGGGGGGACCCACACAAAGCCACCCCAGCCCTTGGCCACTGCAGGACACCCCCAGGGGACAGGGCAGGTGCCAGGAGCTCCAGGAGTGACACCACCAGCACCAGAATGGCCCTGGGATACCCCAGATGGGCCTTTGCCAACCTGCTCCCCCAGCACAGCAGGTCCATTCAGGGCTGTTCCAACACCTGGTCTGAACAAACCCCTCAGGGACCCCCCTGCCCCCTCACCCAGCCCTGCTGGGTCACCCTCCCCAGAGCAGCAGCTGCCCCACAGGGTGCTGGGGCCCCCCAT
>NW_009951747.1:48634-50048 GCF_000747805.2 Chaetura pelagica | reverse complement strand
GCTGCTCCAGCTGGGGCAGGGAAAGGTCCTTTCCCCACTGTTGGGAGGTGACAAATGAGGTGAAAAGCCCCTCTCAGGCCCTGGCAGCTCCTCTGCTGCTGCTGCTGCTTCCTCTGCTGCCCCCGGGGGCTCCTCCACAATTTATTCATCCCCTCTCACACTCATAATGGGCTGTTAAAAAACCCACCAAGACTAGGAAGCCACGAGAGGCTTAAACTGGAAATGAGGGCAGAACTTCCTCTTGAACTGGGAGCAGGAGGGGGGGGATGGAGCAGCAGCTCCACAGCAGGATTCCCTGCCCCAAAACCTCCCCCAGCAGCAGCTCCTGCCCCTGCTCCTCAGGACTGGGGTTAATCCCCACACCTCCCTCTGAAGCAGCTGCAGATGCTGCTGCTCCTCAGCTGGACCCTTGGCTGCAGGACAGAAGGTCCTGCTGGTGTTTCAGACACCAAACACCAGGCCAAGGGATCCCCCAAGGGAGCCTGGAGAGCAGGAGGGAAGAGGAACCACTTTGTGTTGCTCAGGGCCCTGGAGCTGGAGCCTGGCAGGGCACTTTGCATCAACCCAGTGCAGTGCCCACAGGAACCATGGAACCCCTATTGGTTTGGCTGGGAAAGGACCTCAAAGCCCACCCAGTGCCCCCCTGCATGGGCAGGGACACCTCCCAGCAGCCCAGGCTGCTCCAAGCCCCATCCAACCTGCCCTTCAACACCCCCAGGGATGGGGCAGCCACAGCTTCCCTGGGCAACCTGGCCCAGGGGCTCCCCAGCTTCAAAGGAAAGTATTTCTCATGTCCAACCTCCAGCTCCCTCTCCCAGCTTGAAGCCACCCCCCTGCTCCCCCAGGCCCTTGCAAACTGTCCCTCCCCAGAGCCTCCTCTCCCCAGGCCAGGCTGGATGGGTCTGAGCACGAGGGCTCCTGGGGCTGCTCCTCTCTTTGCTGTCACTCACGAGCCCCCTTGGTGGCTCTTGCTCTGGAAACTCTTGCTCTGAGCACCAGACGTGGCTGAGCTGAGCCAAGAAGCAAAACCTGCCCCCTCCTGCTCATCCCCTTCCCCTCCTGCTGCTGCAGCCCCGGGCAGGCTCAGCTCTGGGTGCTCTGCTCCCTGGGACCTTCATCCCTGCAGGGAGCTCAGCCCTGGCTCCTGCTGGGACCTGCACAAAGTGCCCCCCAAGCCCTGGGCTCTGGCACCACAGCCTGGCCCCCCCTGGGAGCAGCTCCTGCACCTCCTGGGAGCAGTTCCTGAACCTCCAGCCCTGGGAGCAGCTCCTGCACTGCCCCAGCAGGGGCTGTTTGGGGGCAGCAGGGGGATGTTTGGAGGCAGCAGGGGGATGTTTGGGGGCAGCAGGGGGATGTTTGGGGGCTGTTGGGGGGCAGCAGGGGCTGTTTGGGGGCAGCAGGGGCTGTTTGGGGG
>NW_009951747.1:42618-43082 GCF_000747805.2 Chaetura pelagica | reverse complement strand
GAGGAGGAAGAAGAGGAGGAAGAGGAAGAGGAGGAGGAAGAAGAGGAGGAAGAGGAAGAGGAAGAGGAAGAGGAAGAGGAAGAGGAAGAAGAGGAAGAAGAGGAAGAAGAGGAAGAAGAGGAAGAAGAGGAAGAAGAGGAAGAAGAGGAAGAAGAGGAAGAAGAGGAAGAAGAGGAAGAAGAGGAAGAAGAGGAAGAAGAGGAAGAAGAGGAAGAAGAGGAAGAAGAGGAAGAAGAGGAAGAAGAGGAAGAAGAGGAAGAAGAGGAAGAAGAGGAAGAAGAGGAAGAAGAGGAAGAAGAGGAAGAAGAGGAAGAAGAGGAAGAAGAGGAAGAAGAGGAAGAAGAGGAAGAAGAGGAGGAAGAGGAGGAAGAGGAGGAAGAGGAAGAAGAGGAGGAAGAGGAGGAAGAGGAAGAAGAGGAAGAAGAGGAAGAAGAGGAAGAAGAGGAAGAAGAGGAAGAAGAGGA
>NW_009951747.1:40651-42337 GCF_000747805.2 Chaetura pelagica | reverse complement strand
AAGAGGACGAAGAGGAGGAAGAGGAGGAAGAGGAGGAGGAGGAGGAAGAGGAGGAAGAGGAGGAAGAGGAGGAGGAGGAAGAGGATGATTTCCCAGCTGCTCTGCAGCCCCCAGAGCTGCCAGGCCAGGCTGGGGGCTCCAAAGGCCTCTCTGCTGGATTTTTCACCCCTTCTTTTCGGGGCAGCCCCCCAGGGGCTGTTTGCTCGGGCACTAAGGAGCCCGGGTTGGCTCTGCTGGGTGGGACACGGGGATGGGGGGTCCCCAGAGGCCACGCCTGGCACGACCCCCCCTCCCTGGGGCAGGGAAATGAGAGAAGCAGCAGTAAATGAAGGTGGCAGGAGAGCAGCAGGGGCTGCAGGACTGGCAGGGGCAGGACGGTGGCCACGCGCTCCGAGCTGCTGCCCAGCAGGAACCCCCTGCTCTCCTTGTAGGGCACGTCCCTGTTCAGCTTCTCCAGGAGCTGCTCCAGGACCTGGGAGGTCAGGGTGGGCTCGCTGGCCAGGGACCTCCACATGGCACAGGTGTGGCTGGAGGAGAAAAGGGAGGAGAAGGTGGATTTTGGGGTCCTGGCCTCAGTTCGCTCCCCCTTTGAAGGGTGGCAAGTGCTGCCCAGTCCCCTGTGCTGGGGGACACTGGGGTGACTCCAGCCAGGAGCCACCTGGAGCTTCACTGGCAAAGCCACCAAGCCCCTGGTGGGACCACCACCCTGGGGTGACAGTGGGGGTTGTGCTGTGTCACCCCCACCCACCTCCCGCTCCTGGACAAGCCCCAAAGCCACCCCAGCACCCCAAAACCCCCCAGCTGCCCCAGCAGCCAGAGGGTCTGCAGCCCTGCAGGCCCCAGCAGGGGGAAGGGAGCAGCTGTTATGGGGAGAACATCTGGAAGTGTTCAAAGGGCAGGTTGGATGGGGCTGGGAGCAGCCTGGGCTGCTGGGGGGTGTCCCTGCCCGTGCAGGGGGGCTGGGACTGGGTGATATTTAAGGTTCCTCCAACCCAAACCAGTCTGGGGCTCCATGATCTGCTCAAGGCTCAGCCCAGGGCTGGTGCCAACGTGGCCTGGTCTGTAGAGCAGCAGCAAGAGCCCCAGCCATGCTTGGCTGCCTGGACCAGCTCTGCCAGTCCCCGTGGGCAGCCCCCCCAGCCCCCCAGGGGTGTCTCCAGCAGCCTTGGACGTGCCAAGGAAATTCCAGCAGGGTCTGATGACAGGGGGGTGGGAAAGCAGCCAAGGAAAGATTATCTGCAGCTCAGGCAAAAGCTGCTCCCCAGCCCAGGCAGCAGGAGAGGTGGCCAGGCCACCGTGGCAGGGCAGGACCTGTCGAAGGGCAGGGGGCTGCCCAGCAGGCTGGAGACCACCAGGCTCTGGTGCTGGGAGGCCAGGATGAAGACAGTCTGCTGGGCTGCCTTCCGGACGTGCTCCTCATCCACCTCCTCCAGCTTGCTGTGGATGATGCTCAGGATGTCAGGAACCTTGAGGGGAAGAAGAGATGGTGGCATCCAGCTGGGGACACCATCAGACTGTCCCTGCAGCCCAGGTGACAGGATTCTGGGCTGTGAGGGTGGGGAGCCCCTGGCCCAGGTTGCCCAGGGAAGCTGTGGCTGCCCCATCCCTGGGGGTGTTGAAGGGCAGGTTGGATGGGGCTTGGAGCAGCCTGGGCTGCTGGGAGGTGTCCCTGCCCATGCAGGGGGG
>NW_009951747.1:39141-40380 GCF_000747805.2 Chaetura pelagica | reverse complement strand
AAGCCCGGACCCGGGCACGGGAGCAGCCAGAGGAGCTGGAGCTGCAGAGCCAGGAGACACCTCAGCCCTCCTGCCAGCTCAGCCAGGCTCAGGCAGGGAGGCGGGGAGGAAACCAAGGCAGCAAATTCCCGAGGGAGCCCAGCTGGGGCCTCCCCCCAATCCCGGGATTAACATCAGTTCATGTTTCAGGATCTGGGAGTGTTTAGTTTGGATGAGGCTGAGGGGAGACCTCAGTGCTCTGCAGCTCCCTGGAAGGAGGGGGTGGGCAGGGTTGGCTGCTTCTCCCAGGGGAACAAGGACAGGACTGGAGGAAACAGCCTCAAGTTGCCCCCAGGAGGCTCAGGTTGGATCTTGGGGAGAATTCCTCTATGGAAAGGGTGGTCAGGCCCTGGAATGGGCAGCCCAGGAGGTGCTGGGTGCTCTGGTGGGCATAGGGGGCTGTGGGTTGGGTGCTGGTGGGAGGTTGGTTTTTTGGGGGGGCTTTATGGGGTTCATTTGGTTTTTTGGGCTTGTTTTGCTTCTTGTTGTTGTTTGTTGGGGTGGGTTGTGTTGTCTCCCCTGCCCACCCTGGGGGCTGGTTGGACTGGCTGATCTCAGGGGTCTTTCCCAGCCCTGAGGCTCCTGTGATGTTGTGTGACCTGGGCTGGGTCAGACCTGCCCAGGAGGTGACTCCTGGAAGGTGGAGAAACCTCATGTGGGACAGAACTCACAGGTCTGAGCAGAAGCTCTGGCACAGAAACAAGGCCAAGGAGCCCGTGGTTCCAATTACTGCAGAAGAAAGGGGGAGCTGAGCCCAAAAGGTGGTGGATTAGACACAAAAATAGACAGACTTCTGTGGCCAGGACCTCTAAGCCCTGCAAACATTCCAGCTTCCCAGCCAGGAACCCCTCCAGAGCTGCCCGAGGCTTCCCAGGGAAGCCTGAGACCTTCTGCTGAAGTGAAGCTGCTCTGAACTCCTCAACCCTGAGAGCCAGATGGAGCTGGGACCTCCAGCAGCCACCACCTCTGGCCACCAGGATGGAGGGAGAGGAGGAGGAGGAAATGGGGAAGGTCAGGAGGGACAGCACCCAAAAGCTGTGGGAGAAGTGCTGCTCTGGCCAGGAACACCTTGTGTGATGCAGGGATTCAATGCTTTGTTCTTCCACCAGGGCTGGATCCCTCCCTGTGCTCCACAGAACCACAAGATGTCCTGGGTTGGAAGGGACCTTGAAGGGTCACCCAGTCCAACCCCCCTACAAT
>NW_009951747.1:34782-38914 GCF_000747805.2 Chaetura pelagica | reverse complement strand
GAGGGTGGGGAGCCCCTGGCCCAGGTTGCCCAGGGAAGCTGTGGCTGCCCCATCCCTGGGGGTGTTGAAGGGCAGGTTGGATGGGGCTTGGAGCAGCCTGGGCTGCTGGGAGGTGTCCCTGCCCATGCAGGGGGGGACTGGGTGGGCTCTGAGGTCCCCCCAACCCATTCCATGGTTCTATGACTCTATGATCTCACTGGCTTTAAGGTCCCTCCACCCCAAACTGTTGGGTGATTCTAAGTCTCTCCCTGCCCTCCAGGCACTCACAGACCCCCTCTGGAAATCAGGGATCCTTCCCCCAGGAGCTGCCACCCAGGAGACAGAGGAGCCTGCAGGGATCCCAGAGGAGCCAGCAAGGACATCCCCAACCTCCTGGCAAGGAACCAGCCCTCAAGCCCTGACCCGGGCACAGGAGCAGCCAGAGGAGCTGGAGCTGCAGAGCCAGGAGACACCTCAGCCCTCCTGCCAGCTCAGCCAGGCTCAGGCAGGGAGGTGGGGAGGAAACCAAGGCAGCAAATTCCCGAGGGAGCCCAGCTGGGGCCTCCCCCCAATCCCGGGATTAACATCAGTTCATGTTTCAGGATCTGGGAGTGTTTAGTTTGGATGAGGCTGAGGGGAGACCTCAGTGCTCTGCAGCTCCCTGGAAGGAGGGGGTGGGCAGGGTTGGCTGCTTCTCCCAGGGGAACAAGGACAGGACTGGAGGAAACAGCCTCAAGTTGCCCCCAGGAGGCTCAGGTTGGATCTTGGGGAGAATTCCTCTATGGAAAGGGTGGTCAGGCCCTGGAATGGGCAGCCCAGGAGGTGCTGGGTGCTCTGGTGGGCATAGGGGGCTGTGGGTTGGGTGCTGGTGGGAGGTTGGTTTTTTGGGGGGGCTTTATGGGGTTCATTTGGTTTTTTGGGCTTGTTTTGCTTCTTGTTGTTGTTTGTTGGGGTGGGTTGTGTTGTCTCCCCTGCCCACCCTGGGGGCTGGTTGGACTGGCTGATCTCAGGGGTCTTTCCCAGCCCTGAGGCTCCTGTGATGTTGTGTGACCTGGGCTGGGTCAGACCTGCCCAGGAGGTGACTCCTGGAAGGTGGAGAAACCTCATGTGGGACAGAACTCACAGGTCTGAGCAGAAGCTCTGGCACAGAAACAAGGCCAAGGAGCCCGTGGTTCCAATTACTGCAGAAGAAAGGGGGAGCTGAGCCCAAAAGGTGGTGGATTAGACACAAAAATAGACAGACTTCTGTGGCCAGGACCTCTAAGCCCTGCAAACATTCCAGCTTCCCAGCCAGGAACCCCTCCAGAGCTGCCCGAGGCTTCCCAGGGAAGCCTGAGACCTTCTGCTGAAGTGAAGCTGCTCTGAACTCCTCAACCCTGAGAGCCAGATGGAGCTGGGACCTCCAGCAGCCACCACCTCTGGCCACCAGGATGGAGGGAGAGGAGGAGGAGGAAATGGGGAAGGTCAGGAGGGACAGCACCCAAAAGCTGTGGGAGAAGTGCTGCTCTGGCCAGGAACACCTTGTGTGATGCAGGGATTCAATGCTTTGTTCTTCCACCAGGGCTGGATCCCTCCCTGTGCTCCACAGAACCACAGGATGTCCTGGGTTGGAAGGGACCTTGAAGGGTCACCCAGTCCAACCCCCCTACAATCAGCAGGGACATCTCCAGCTGGACCAGGCTGCTCAGAGCCCCATCCAGCCTGACCCTGAACATCTCCAGGGATGGGGCCTCTCTGGAAACCCATCCCAGTGCCCCACCACCCTCACGTTAAAGAACCTTTCCCAACCTAAACCTTCTCCACCTGGAAACCATCCCCCTGTGTCCTGCCAAGCTCCTGCTCCTTCCTGGAGCATCCCAGGGCAACTCCCCCAAGAGAGGAAGGTTTGCAGGTGCCCTCCTGGCAGCTGCCCCTGCAGGGCTGTGCTGGGAGCAGGGAGGACTCACCTTCTCCTGCAGGACTCCCCCACGTTCCTTCAGGAGGCAGTTGATGATGACAGTGGCTGCCCGGGAGCAGTTGGTGTCGGGGTCCCCCAGCCCCTCAAACAGGGAGAGCAGGAGGCTCAGGAGCTGCTCGGGGGGGACGCGTCTCCCGATCACCTGCCGGGGGGGGAAGCAGGAACTTGTCACTCTGGGCTGAGGGTGGATCCTTGGGTGACACCAGCAGGGCCACAGCAGCTGCTGGGGACATTCCCTGGCCCTGCAGGAACATCAGCCAGGAGCCCAACCCCGTGGAAACCAGGGGAGAAAAGAGCAGACCAATGGTCCAAAGGCTGGATAACCTGGAGATGTCCTGGCAGGGGGTTGGGAAAACACAAACGAGCCACCCAACTGCTGGGATGATGCTCCCCCAGGTCCCACCACACCCTCCAGACCTGAGGCTGGAATGAGCTGCTCAGCAGAGAAGTGAACTGGGGGGATTGTCCCCAGGAGCCCCAGGAGCTGAGGGGGAGCAGCTTCAAGGAACAGCAGCTCCAACACAGCTCCAGGTCCTTCTGCAGCAAAGCCTGCAGAGCTCCCAGACAGGAGCTCATCCCTGCTGCTCCCCCAGGAGCACAGGGGTCCCCCCTCATCCCAGCCCTCCCCACCAGAGCCCAGACACTCTCCATGTCATTCGAACCATGGAGGTTTGAGAGCCACATCCGGACCCTTTTTGGGTGTAAAGCTGCACCCAACAGCTTCCCCAGTGCTGCTGCCAAACTGGGAGGCAGCCAAAAGCCCAGTGCCACCCCAGGGGGTCTGTTGGTGCCCGACACCAACAATGGTGCCCAGAGAGGGAACCAGCAGCTCCCAACGCAGTGAGATGCCCTGAGCATCCCCTGCCCAGGCCAAGGGGATTCTCCAGCTTGGAGAACCGTGTCCTGGAGCAGGGCTGGGGTCCCCAGCAGCCCCCAGGACAGACAAAGCACCAAGTCCCCTGCAGCTCCTGCTCCAGCCCCTGCACAGCCCTGGGCTGGGGAGGATTCCCCCTCCATCCTACCGTGGCAATGTTGCTGCAGGTGTGGAAGAGCACAGTGAAGTCGGGCTCCTCCAGGCCCTTCTTCAGAGCCTTCAGCCCTTCCACCATCTCATCTCTGTAGTCCCGGGCGTAGCCTGGAACCAGGGAAGGGTTCAGTGAACAGAGTGACCAGGGAAGGGCCCTGGAGCTGGGGAAGGGGCTGGAGCAGAAGGAGAAGGGGCTGGAGAACTTGTGAGGAGCAGCTGAGGGAGCTGGGGGTGCTGATCCTGGAGCAAAGGAGGCTGAGGGGAGACCTGCTGGCTCTGCAGCTGCTGAGAGGAGGTTGGAGCCAGGGGGGTCGGGCTCTGCTCCCCAGGAACAAGGGACAGGACAAGAGGGAACGGCCTCAAGTTGTGCCAGGGGAGGTTGAGGTTGGATCTGGGGAACAATTCCTGCCTGGCAAGGGTTGGCAGGGCCTGGCCCAGGCTGCCCAGGGCAGGGGGGGAGTCCCCATCCCTGGAGGGGTTTCCAAGCCCTGGGGATGGTGCTGAGGGACACGGGGCAGGGGTGGCCTTGGCAGGGCTGGGGGATCCTAAAGGGCTTTTCCACCCAACCCATCCCATGCTCCTGCTCTATCCCATGACCTCCCCGGGCTGCAGGGAGCAGGTTTCCCTCGGGAGCTGCCCTGGCTTGAGGAAGGAGCCAAGAAACCCAAAGCAGCAGCCAAGGGCCAGGAGAGCTTGTCCTGCAAGTCCCCAGGGGCTCTGCAGAGCAGGACCCAGCCCAGGTCCTCTCCTGGCTGAGCTTTTCTGGCTGCCCAGCTCAGCCAGAAGATCTGCAGGGGAGGCCTGACCTCTCCTGGAGGGAATGGGAATCCCAGCCTGGAAACCCCCTCGGCTGGACTCTGGTTTGAGACCCCAAGACCCAAACGCTCCCAGGATGAGCAGCCTGATCTGGCTGATCCCAGAACACCCGGTTGGATGGGATCTCAAGGATCATCTGACCCAACCTTTCCAGGCAGAACAGGGTTCATGAAGGTGTCCCTGCCCTCAGCAGGAGGTTGGACGTGCTGAGCTTGCCAAGGTCCCTTCCCACCCAACACACCCAACCCACCCCGGCAGCAAAGCTCCTGGGCAGGTCGCTCCTTTGGGAAAGGTGGGAGGTGGATCCCCCAGCCTGGCCCCACAGGGTCCCTCCCGCCGGCCCCCAAGCCCCC
>NW_009951747.1:29639-34513 GCF_000747805.2 Chaetura pelagica | reverse complement strand
CTGGAGACCCCCCCTCCCAGCCCCCAGAGCAGGGTCACCCCCAGCAGGTCCCACAGGAGCCTCCAGAGGGGCTGGGGTGTCTCCAGAGAAGGAGCCTCCACAGCCTCTCTGGGCAGCCTGGCCCAGGGCTCTGCCACCCTCCCAGGCAACAAGTTCCTCCTCCTGGGGAGCTTGACCCTCCTGTGCTCCAGCTTGTGCCCATGGCCCCTTGGCCTGTCCCTGGGCAGCCCTGAGCAGAGTCTGGTCCCCCCCTGCTGACCCCCTGCAGATCCTGCTCAGCCTTGAGGAGACCCCCCCTCAGGCTCCTCCTCTCCAGCTGAACAGCCCCAGCTCCCTCAGCCTTTCCTCCCAGGCAGATGCTCCAGCCCCTCAGCACCTTGGGGGCCCTGCCCTGGACTCTCTCCAGCAGCTCCTTGGCCTTCAGCCCCAGAACTGGGCACACAAGCCCCGGGAAGGCTGCTGGAGGCAGGAGATGGACCCTGGAGCTCTGGGGTTACTCACACTGACGTTCAGCTCGCCCAGGTAGAAGCCCAGCAGGGCAGCACTGAGCTGCACCGCGCGCTGCCGCTCCTGCTCCCTCGGGGACCTGATCCAGGGGCCCAAGTGCTGCAGGGGAGAAGCAGCAGGAGGTGAGATAAAGGGGAAGGGCCTCAAGTTGTGCCAGGGGAGGCTGAGGTTGGATCTGGGGAACAATTCCTGCCTGGCAAGGGTTGGCAGGGCCTGGCCCAGGCTGCCCAGGGCAGGGGGGGAGTCCCCATCCCTGGAGGGGTTTCCAAGCCCTGGGGATGGTGCTGAGGGACACGGGGCAGTGGGGAATGGGCAGGGCTGGGGGATCCTAAAGTTCTTTTCCAAGCCAAACCATTCCATGCTTTGCCCAGATGTTCTCCAGCCCAGCAACCCCTTATCTTCAGGGCAATGTTGGGTCTCTGCCTCTTGGTGGGCTTGTGTGTGTGTGTGTCCATCCCTCCCACCAGGGACCTCCTCATCAGCCACCCTTCCTGGGCACCAGCAGGCACATCCAAGGGGGGCAACCACATCCTTCTTCCCCTCCAGACCTTGCCCAGCCCCTGCAGGAGGTGGGACAGGGCATCCTGGCACACAGAGAGGACCAGCCTCACTAGTTCCTCCTCTGGGTCCAAAGCTGTGTCTGCCTGCTGACCTCTGGTGGATCCGTGCCCACCTTGGGCTCCCCCACCCCTCCCTGCACACCCCACCACGTCCATCCAGGCTGCACCTACTGCAAACATGTCCTGCAGCCCGTGGGGGGTCAAGTTCCTCTGCAGGAGCCTCTTCAGCAGGTCCTTGAGGGCACTCATGGTGTCATCATACAGCATCTGAGGAGGAAGGAGTCACCACAGGCTCCTCCAGCACCTCATCCCACCCCCCAGAGCCAGCCCGGGCACGGGGGGAGGGACAGGACCCCTCTCTGCATCCATTCTCAGCTCGGGGGACATTCCCTGGTGCTGGGGGACAAGTCACAACCCCCCCCAGCCTGGAGGGAAAACACAGCAGGGACTGAAGCCCCGTCGAGAGGGACAGGATCTGAGGAGGGTTTGGGATGGAAGGGAAACCCTCTGAGGAGGGTTTGGGACCTTAAAGGTCATCGAGTTCCAACCCAGAGTCAGCAGTGGTGGCCGTGACCTTGAGTGAGGACCAGGGCTGAGCACAGCACAAAGAGGCTCCTGTGGCCCCTTCCCAGAGGGGAACTTGGTCCTTCTCCCCAGGAGGGGGGGGTAAATTCCAACGAGCCCTTTGAAGATGCTTGTGGGTTCCTTGTGGGATAAACACCAACCAAGGAAAGCTGGAAAGGCTTCAGCAAAGGGGGCTGAGGGGAGACCTGCTGGCTCTGCAGCTGCTGAGAGGAGGTTGGAGCCAGGGGGGTCGGGCTCTGCTCCCCAGGAACAAGCCCTGGGCCAAGAGGGAACGGCCTCAAGTTGTGCCAGGGGAGGTTGAGGTTGGATCTGGGGAACAATTCCTGCCTGGCAAGGGTTGGCAGGGCCTGGCCCAGGCTGCCCAGGGCAGGGGGGGAGTCCCCATCCCTGGGGGGGTTTCCAAGCCCTGGGGATGGTGCTGAGGGACACGGGGCAGTGGGGAATGGGCAGGGCTGGGGGATCCTAAAGGGCTTTTCCAGCCAACCCCAATAATTCCACGACTCTGAGTGAGCCTGGGAGCAGCTCCTGGAGCCCCCACCTCCTTCTCCAGGACCTCAGCCCCGCTCTCGTCCCGCTCCCTGCCGCTGTCGGGGGGCAGGGCCAGCACCCCAGCCAGGCACGTGTCCACCAGCTCCGTCCTGTCGGGGTCACTCAGCTGGGGCTCCAGGGCCCTGCTCCCACGTTAAGGAATCACAGCATCACCAGGGCTGGAAAAGACCTTTGGAGATCATCAAGTCCCCCTCTGTGCCCTGACACCCCCACATCCCGGGCAGCAAGTGCCACCCCCAGCCTTTCCCTGAGCACCCCCAGTGGTGCCTCCAGCACCTCCCTGGGAAGTCCATCCCAGTGGGTCTGTGGATGTGGTGTTGGGGGATGTGGTTGAGGGGAGAACTTTGCAGAGCAGGGATGATGGTTGGACTGGGTGATCCCGAGGGGGCTTCTCCAACCTGAACAGTTCCATGATCCCAACGAACGTCTGATCCCCCTCCCGGGGAGGAAGCACCTCCTGATGTCCAAGCCAAACCTCCCAGGAGCAGCTTCAGGCCAGGCCCTCCTGCCTTGTTGCTGCTTTCCTGGCAGGAGATCCTGCCCCCCCAGCAGCAGGGATGCAGCCCTGGCAGCCCCTTCCCCCGGGCAGGGCAGGGGGGGTTTCCTGCCCTCCTGGCCCCACATTCCCAGGGTCTGTGCTGGGTCACACCAACCCCCCTTTTTTTTCCCCCCCGCCCAGGACCACCCTGCCCAGCTCCAGCGTGTGCCCATCCCTGGGGAGGGGGTCTGGGCTCCCCGGGGAGGGGTCTGGGCCCCCGTGGGAGGGCTGGGAAGGATACAGCAGGTGGGAGCAGGTGAGCATGGCGCGCTGCCGGACCCGCGTGCGCAGCGCGTCGGGGGGCTCGGCCCTCAGGAACTCCTGGGGGGCAGAACCAGGGGATGGTCACAGGCACATCCAGCCCCGTCCCACCCCTGGGCCAGGAGTCAGGAGCCACAGCTCACCAACCTGACCCCACACACCTCCCCTTGGACAGCACGGACATGGGGATCATCGTGGAAACATGGGATGGGGTGGGGGGACCTCAAAGCCCACCCAGTGCCCCCCTGCATGGGCAGGGACACCTCCCAGTGCCCCCCCTGCATGGGCAGGGACACCTCCCAGTGCCCCCCTGCATCCCAGGCCCCCCCCCCATGGGCAGGGACACGGTGCTGATCCTGGAGCAAAGGAGGCTGAGGGGAGACCTGCTGGCTCTGCAGCTGCTGAGAGGAGGTTGGAGCCAGGGGGGTCGGGCTCTGCTCCCCAGGAACAAGCCCTGGGCCAAGAGGGAACGGCCTCAAGTTGTGCCAGGGGAGGTTGAGGTTGGATCTGGGGAACAATTCCTGCCTGGCAAGGGTTGTCAGGGCCTGGCCCAGGCTGCCCAGGGCAGGGGGGGAGTCCCCATCCCTGGGGGGGTTTCCAAGCCCTGGGGATGGTGCTGAGGGACACGGGGCAGTGGGGAATGGGGAGAGTTGTGTTATGGTTGGATTTGATAATCATAAAGGTCTTTTCCAACCAGAATGATTGGGCAGCAGGCCCAGGGGGGGCAGCAGGTCCAGGGGGGGCAGCAGGTCCAGGGGGGTCAGGACCCTTCCCCACAAGAGCCCAGGGGACACATGGGGACAGTGCAGAGCAAACCCCCCCTTCCCACAGGGCACCCAGGGATGGAGCAGCTGTTCCTGCACTTAACCCTCAGCAAGGTGGCTCAGGGACCTCCCTGGTGTCCCCCAGCCCAGCCCCCCAGCCAGGCCACCCTCCTGGCCCTGCTCTTACCACCATCTGGGCCACCAGCTCAGCTTTACGGGACAAGATGAAGTCCCCACACTTCCCCCCATTGCAGATGGCTTGGCTGATCATGCAGATGCTCCTGATGAGGCAGAGCTTCAGGGTCAGGTCCTGAGAGCAAGAACCCGGGGTGAAAAGTGACCACCAGGCTCAGCACCACAGCTCAGCACCCTCCCCAGGGCTGGTGGCCCCTCCAAGAGCACTGGCTGAGCACAACCAGGCTCTCTGGTGACCAGGGGGCATGAAGACACCCTGTCCCCAATGCCCAGGTCACCAGGAGCTTCCTGGCAGCACATGGGATGAGGACAATCCTCCAAGGTCTCCCTCCTCCCCTCCAAAGCAGCACCCTGAGCAGGCAGATGCTCCAGAAGCTGGAGGAGCTTTTCCTCCTGGACAGATTGGGGTCCAGGGCAGTGGACACGGGGCCCAGAGGAGCCACCCCCATGGGAAGCACCTCCCTGGTCCCAGCCCTCAGGAGGACACGGAGCCAGGGGAGGGTTGGAGTGAGAAGGTCCCAGCCTGGGGGCTGGAGATGCTCTGCAGAAGCTGTTAGTGCCAGCAGGAGCCCAGGAGGAAAAAGCATTAGTGGAGCCAAGAGGAGGAGCCCTTGGCCTGGAGCTCAGCTGGACTCTTTGCTTGGGCAGAAACAACAAGAGGGACAGAAAACCAGGTCCCCTGGTTCCCCCAGGGCAGTAACTGGGGCTCCAGGAGCTGCCCAGGGAGGGGAGGGTCTGGGGGAGGGAGGCAAAGAAGTTCTGTGGATTTGAGCTGAGCAGGGGATTCCACAGCTGGATCCCCAGGGAAAAATGGGGGTGGGAGCAGAGGGGCTGCCATGGGCAGGGGGCACAGGGGCTGCCATGGGCAGGGGGCACAGGGGCTGCCATGGGCAGGGGGCACAGGGATGGTGAGCA
>NW_009951747.1:23926-28392 GCF_000747805.2 Chaetura pelagica | reverse complement strand
ATCCCACATCTGGACCCCCAGGGAAAAATGGGGGTGGGAGCAGAGGGGCTGCCATGGGCAGGGGGCACAGGGGCTGCCATGGGCAGGGGGCACAGGGGCTGCCATGGGCAGGGGGCACAGGGATGATGAGCAGACACCACCCCAGAGCCTGGACCTCCCCACGGTGGTGGCCACTCAAGCCAGACTTCCCCCTGCAGCTCCTGCCCCACCAAGAGGTGGTTTCTCCCTTCCCTTCTGCTGTGAATTTTGGGCCTTTCCAGGCCCAGAGGACGGGGCTGAGGAGCTCAGGGGCAGGAGCAGCAGCTCCCACAGCTCTCCTGGCCCTCATGGGCAGAGGAACCTCTGAGCAGAGCTCGGGGCTGCTCTCCAGGGGAGCCCAGGACAAGAGGCAGGCAGAGAGAGCAGGAAAGAGCAGAGAGCAGCTCAGGTGGAACCTCACACTGTACCTTGGTTTCTACTTTTATGCCCAGAACCTGAACAAGTGAAAAAAAAACAACACAAACAAACACAAAAGACGTTAGGGATGTGGGAGGGAGCAGGACCTGCAGGGGATGAGCTGCTCCCAGGAGCTGCCTGAGGGACCCACCTGGCACATCCCGGCCGCTCCAGCCCGCCCGGCTGTGCCCACCAACCTGGGGGGGATGGAGCACCCCGACTGCTCACCTTGGTGTTGAAGTACTGGAAGATGTTCTTCAGGATGTCTGCCTCGATCTTGGCCAGCACCAGCTCCTTGGGAGCATGAACAGCCACGTACCCATAGCAGAGGATGAGGCTGCTCTTGATCTTCTCCACTTCGGTGTCGCTGCGGTCCTGGGAGGTGAGAAACCCCCTCAGCTGGGGACACGACTTGGGGGGGAAGCCAGGGCTGGTTCTTCCCAGCCCCCACACAGAGGTGGCTTCTGCAGGGTCTCCCTGACCAGCTGCAGGTGCCCCTGGCAGGCAGGACCCATCCCAGCAGGTTTTGGACCATCTTTTGGTGGTGGCAACGACCTCCAGGGCCCCGATGGAGCATCAGGTGTCCCAGCCTGAGCTGCACTGGCAGCAGGTCCCTGTCTGGGCCACGAGCCCCTGTCCCCCATCAGGTGTCACCTGTTCCAGCCCTGCAGGGGAGAACATCAGCCCCAGCCTGGCCAAGTTAACCAGGTTAACTGCTGGTTAACTGCCATAAAACCTGTGCTGCCAGGTTCCACCTGCACCGTCCCAGGGAGCAGTTCCTGGCCAAGCCCCTTGTACCAGGACAGGGATGAAGGCTCCTTGGCTTCCTCACCCAACTCCTGAGCTCCAGGCACCTTCCTGTGGTGGGCTGGGGTCTCCTGAGTGCCCGGGCAGCACCAACCCCCCAACCCTCAAACACCCAGACTTGGAGATTGGGAATCAGCCTGGGCTGCTGGGAGGTGTCCCTGCCCATGCAGGGGGGGCACTGGGTGGGCTTGAAGGTCCCTCCAACCCAAATCATTCCATGATGCTACAAAAGCAGCTGCCTGGGGCAGAAAGGTTTGAGGAAAAGCTTTTCCAGCCAGCAGTGGGGGCAGGAAACAGCCCCATCTCCTGGGGCAGGAGCTGCTTGGAGACCCCCAGGCACCAAGGGCTGGTGGTGGCTCCACCAGGCTCTGGGTCAGGGCAGGTCCCCCCACAGGCACAGAAGCCAAGTGGGAGCTCCCTGAGCCCACCCAGCAAGGGAGCAACTTCCCTGTGTCTGGTGGAGCTGGGAGCTCCTGCCAAGCAGGCTCTGGTGCCACCAGCAGCCTCACCAGGGGCCCTGGGGGTCCCACCCCCCAGCCAAAGGCACCGGGGCAGGAACTCACTCCTTTCCCAGGAACTCACTCCTTTCCCAGGGCCTCCCCATGTCTGAGCAGCCTGGAGGACCCTCTGGCCCTCACCTTGAAGATACTGAACAGCCCCACGGATTTCTTGAAGACATCAGACTTGACAAACTCCTCCAGCTTGGCCAGGGTCTCCCCCAGGTGCTTCACGGCGCAGAGCCCGAAGCAGGACGCGAGTCCCTGGGAAGGGAGGGAGAGAAAACCCATCAGAAGGAAAGCTCTTATTGCCCCAGGGGACACTCCTGTGGAGCCTGTTACTGGTCCCAGTCACAGCCCTGGCTGGGGTTGTCTCCACGGAACACACCAGGGTAAGGAGCTGCCCTGGGATGGGACAATTCCAGGCACAGCACAGGGGAATGGGGGGAGAGCAGCTCAGGGAGAAGGGTCTGGGGGTGCTGGGTGAAGAGGAGCTCAACATGAGCCCAGAAACCCTCATGTCCTGGGCTGTGTGACCAGCAGTGTGACCAGCAGGGCCAGGGGGGGATTGTCCCTCTGCTGAGCCCCCTGCAGGGCTGGGGCCAGGCTGGGGTCCCCAGCACAGGGAGGACACGGAGCTGTTGGAGAGGCCAGAGGAGGCCCTGGAGATGCTGGGAGGGCTGGAGCAGCTCTGGAGCCAGGCTGGGAGAGTTGGGGTGTTCAGCCTGGAGAAGAGAAGGCTCCAGGGAGACCTGAGAGCAGCTTCCAGGGCCTGAAGGGGCTCCAGGAAAGCTGGGGAGGGGCTTGGGACAAGGGCAGGGAGGGATGGGAGCAGGGGGAAGGGTTTCCAGCTGGCAGAGGGAGCTGGAGCTGAGATGGGAGGGAGAAATTCTGGGCTGTGAGGGTGGGGAGCCCCTGGCCCAGGTTGCCCAGGGAAGCTGTGGCTGCCCCATCCCTGGGGGTGTTGAAGGGCAGGTTGGATGGGGCCTGGAGCAACCTGGGCTGGTTGCAGATGTCCTGCCCATGCAGGGGGGTTGGACAAGATGACCTTTAAAGGTCTCTTCCTGCTCCCAGGGGATCATCTGATAATCCTGTGAGGGAGCACATGAGCTGGAGGTTGCCCAGGGAAGTTGGAGCTGCAGCCCCAGCTGCTCCAGCCACAGCAGGTCTGGGATGCTCTGGTGGGTGAGGCTCAGCAGCTTTAATGGTCCCTTCCAACCCAAACACTCTGGCTTGATGACCTTCCCAAGGAAGCAGCTCTACCAGCACATTCAAGGCTGAGGATTCTGCTCCCTGTCCCAGTCTGGGGTCACACACCCCTTGAGACAAATGTCCCAAGGAATCCCCAGCATCTCACCCAGCCCTCTTGCTGGCAGGATCTCCTCACTCCTCTGGGGACACTCACCCCAGTGCTGGGACCTGCCCTACAAACCTTTCCCCAAGAGGAACAAGCCTGGTGAGGCTGGACAGGAGGGCTCAGTGTGGCAGGACAGCTCTCCTGGTGCATCAGGGTGACCCAAGGGTCAGGCACAACACCTCCTCACCTCCCTTTCTGCCTCCTCGTGGTATCTGGCTGTTTCCAGGAGCTCCTGGAGCTGCTTCTGCACAAAGTCTTTGCTGGTGCAGGCACCAAGGGCTGTCCCAATGCATCTGTACAGGAAGTTCTGGAAGAGCAAGGGGAAGGTGACCAGGCTGGGCCTGGGGACACACACACCTGCAGCACACACCTGGGGACCCTGCAGCACCTGGAGGGGCTGAGCCTGGCCAAGAGGTAGAGGGAAACCCTCTCAAGTCAGAGTCATGGAATGGGTTGGAAAAGCCCTTTAGGATCCCCCAGCCCTGCCCATTCCCCACTGCCCCGTGTCCCTCAGCACCATCCCCAGGGCTTGGAAACCCCCCAGGGATGGGGACTCCCCCCCGGCCCTGGGCAGCCTGGGCCAGGCCCTGCCAACCCTTGCCAGGCAGGAATTGTTCCCCAGATCCAACCTCAACCTCCCCTGGCACAACTTGAGGCCGTTCCCTCTTGGCCCAGGGCTTGTTCCTGGGGAGCAGAGCCCGACCCCCCTGGCTCCAACCTCCTCTCAGCAGCTGCAGAGCCAGCAGGTCTCCCCTCAGCCTCCTTTGCTCCAGGATCAGCACCCCCAGCTCCCCCAGCTGCTCCTGGTCACCCTTGTGCTCCCAGGTTGCCCAGGGAAGCTGTGGCTGCCCCATCCCTGGGGGTGTTGAAGGGCAGGTTGGATGGGGCTTGGAGCAGCCTGGGCTGCTGGGAGGTGTCCCTGCCCATGCAGGGGGGCACTGGGTGGGCTTTGAGGTCCCTCCAGCCCAACCCAGCCTGGGATGGGCACTTTGGGTGGTGGCAGAGATGCCGTTTGCAGCCCCTGGGGATCCCAGCCCAGGGCAGGTCCTTCCATCCCTGCTGTGCCAGGGACACCAGGATGGTGCCAGCCTGGAGGGCATGGGCTGCAGGGCCATGGAGTGCTCTGCTTGGAAAAGACCTTCAGGAGCAGCATGTCCAACCAGAACCAAACCCTACCAACCATCACCAAACCTTACCAAGTCCAGTGCTTAACCCGTGTCCCTCAGCACCATCCCCAGGGCTTGGAAACCCCCCCAGGGATGGGGACTCCCCCCCTGCCCTGGGCAGCCTGGGCCAGGCCCTGACAACCCTTGCCAGGCAGGAATTGTTCCCCAGATCCAACCTCAACCTCCCCTGGCACAACTTGAGGC
>NW_009951747.1:20591-23609 GCF_000747805.2 Chaetura pelagica | reverse complement strand
GGAGGAAGAAGCTCCTGCAGACCCAGCCCTGCCCCTGCCCTGCACACCCAGCCCAGCCAAGGGGGTTGTTGCCTCTTGCCTCCCTCCCACCACCCCCGTGTCACCCCAGCCCACGGACACTCACCAGCAGCAGCTTCTCCTCCCACTCCTGCTGGGACAGGGACTCCTCTGTGTTCTCTAGGAGAAAAGCACATTTATTGTTTGGTTTTTTCCACACTGGTTTCTCACCCTCATGGACACCCCAAAGCAAGGGCAGGTGGATCTCAAATGCTGGATGTGCTGCAGTGAGCAGAGCAGGGACAAAGGCAGGAGGGAGCCAAGGAGGGACACCAGTGACAGGAGGCAGAGAAGCAGGGATGGGAGAAGAGCTTCAGGATCCCCCAGCCCTGCCCATTCCCCACTGCCCCGTGTCCCTCAGCACCATCCCCAGGGCTTGGAAACCCCTCCAGGGATGGGGACTCCCCCCCTGCCCTGGGCAGCCTGGGCCAGGCCCTGCCAACCCTTGCCAGGCAGGAATTGTTCCCCAGATCCAACCTCAACCTCCCCTGGCACAACTTGAGGCCGTTCCCTCTTGGCCCAGGGCTTGTTCCTGGGGAGCAGAGCCCGACCCCCCTGGCTCCAACCTCCTCTCAGCAGCTGCAGAGCCAGCAGGTCTCCCCTCAGCCTCCTTTGCTCCAGGATCAGCACCCCCAGCTCCCCCAGGTCTCCCTTGTCCCTCTAACCCAGGACCCAACCCCTCTCCAATGACCCCACCACACCAAGTGCCACCTGCCCGAGCACCCCAGGGTTCTTGGGACACCCCTTTGGCAGAAGGTCCAGCAGAGAGTTTCTCCCAAGCCAAAAAACAAACCCCACCCCAGAAGCAACCCCTTCCTACCCTCGATGTGCTCCAGCAGCAGAGGGAGCCTCTTGGCCCAGAGGGGCTGCAGGGCTGGGTGGAGGCTGCGGGGCAGCACCAGCAGCAGCCGCCGGCGCGGCCCCGCCTCTCCCCCAGGAAGGGCTGCGAGGAGACCACCTGCAGGGGGGCAGGGAGCAGAAGTTGGGGGGCTGGGGGTGCAGAGAGGACCTTTCCCGGGTTGCCAGGCCCCGAATGTGAATGTTAAACCCCAGGGATGCAGTAAGAGGAGGTGATGGGTGGTGACGGGACGTGAGCTCCCCGCTCGTGCGCCTGGGGGTGGCAGGAGAGAAGGTCTCTCCACACCCTGGGGGAAGGGGAAGGATCTCCAGCCCCTCCAGGGCTGAGGGGCAGCTTCTCCAAGCCCTCTGAGAAGAGCTGGAGGTCAGCACACCCCGTGGACACGGCTCTGAGGGAGCCTGAGCTCTCACTGCCTGCACGGAGACGTGGAGGGGATGGGGTGTCCCCAGGAGCTGCACCAGGGCTGGGGACATGGGCACCTCTGCCTGGAGGAGCAGGGTGAAAAGGGGCAGTGGCCCTGCCTGCTGGCCCAGGGTGGGCTTCTCTTAGCCCCTGTGGGGCAGGGGAGGGAAGGGGGTTTCTGTGGAGGTGCAGGTCCCTGGGGAAGGGAAGGGCTCTGCCACTCACCAGCAGCCGGGTCGTGAGGGCGTAGGGAGAGGGCAGGTTTGCTGCCAACAGAAGGGAAAGAAAAACACCTTCAGACAACATCTCCCAGGCTTCCTCCAAGCTCCCACCCAGCAGGCCAGGGACCACCTGCCTTGCAGGGGGGTCCCCAGGTCGCCCACCCCCCTGCACTGACCGTTCAGGTCGTAGCGGATGAGCGGGGCCTTTTCTCCCTCCTCTTGCTTCTTCATGGCCAAGTACATGAGGCTCTTGCAGAGGGGGGTGAGGGCGTTGGTGAACTGCAGGGGGGTGACAAACTCCAGCAGGTAGGGCCACAGGACCTGCCAGGAGAGGGGAGCCTGGAGCCCAGCCCTGCTGGAGGAGCAGGGGAGGCAGCAGGAGCCCGGCAGGGGGAATGGAGACCGAGGGAGAGGAGGAGATCCCAGCCCAAAGGCCTTTTGCTGAGGGGAAAATCATCCCATCCCAGACTGGGTTGGGTTGGAAGGGACCTTAAAGCTCATCTAGTTGTGACCCCCCCTCCCAGCTGGCTCAGAGCCCCATCCAAGCTGCCCTTCAACACCCCCAGGGATGGGGCAGCCACAGCTTCCCTGGGCAACCTGGGCCAGGGGCTCCCCACCCTCACAGCCCAGAATTTCTCCCTCCCATCTCAGCTCCAGCTCCCTCTGCCAGCTGGAAACCCTTCCCCCTGCTCCCATCCCTCCCTGCCCTTGTCCCAAGCCCCTCCCCAGCTTTCCTGGAGCCCCTTCAGGCCCTGGAAGCTGCTCTCAGGTCTCCCTGGAGCCTTCTCTTCTCCAGGCTGAACACCCCAACTCTCCCAGCCTGTCCCAGAGCTGCTCCAGCCCTTGGATCATCTTGGTGGCCTCCTCTGGACCTGTCCCAACAGCTCCATGTCTCTCCTGAACCAGCCCCCCAGCCTTGCTCCAGTTCTCAAGAAGCTGCTCTGGTGGGTGCCCATGGATCCTCAGGGAGGAACAAGTTCCCAAACCAAACCCCTGCCCTCAGAGGAGGAGGGGGTGGTGGCAACAGCCCCTACAAGGGTTGGGAGTGGGGCCAACCCACCCTGCCTGGCAGAGCTGGTGGGGGTGGCTGTGCTGAGGGCACCGTGGGGCTGGCTGGGTGCTCCAGCAGGGCTGGGGTCTCCAGCAGGGCTGGGGGCTCTGGGGGCAGAGCCAGCCCTGCAGACTCACGTTGCTCATCCTGTGCACGGTGGTGCTGAGCAGGAACAGGGTGTTGATGCTGATGCTCCGGACACTGTCACTGGTGAGGTCGTCAGCATCCAGGGGCTGCTTCCTGGGCTGCTGGAAAAGGGGGAGAGCCCAGGTGAGCAGGGATCCAGCAGCAGGGCTGGCAGCTGCATCCAGCTGGGAGCAGCTCGGGGTGATTCCTGCAGGGAACCAGGGAATGGTTGAGGTTGGAAGGACCTCAAAGCCCACCCAGTGCCCCCCTGCATGGGCAGGGACACCTCCCAGCAGCCCAGG
>NW_009951747.1:18396-19235 GCF_000747805.2 Chaetura pelagica | reverse complement strand
CCCCCCAGGGATGGGGACTCCCCCCCTGCCCTGGGCAGCCTGGGCCAGGCCCTGCCAACCCTTGCCAGGCAGGAATTGTTCCCCAGATCCAACCTCAGCCTCCCCTGGCACAACTTGAGGCCGTTCCCTCTTGGTTCCTGGGGAGCAGAGCCCTGCAGAGCAGGAGCTCCCCTCACCTTGTTGCTGGAGTCCTGCAGGGGAAGCCTCATAGAAGAAAGGATGAAAGGCTTTTTAATCTCCATCTGAGAGGCTGAACAAGAAGAAGAGTCAGGCTGGGAAGGGCTGGGACACGTGTGGGGTGTCAGGGCTGATCCCAGACACCCCCCTTCCCTGGCTGGGAAGGTTCCCCCCCTGCTCCCCTTCCCAAAGGGGTCTCCATCTCCCCACCCTGCAGCCAAGGGGGGCTCCTCTCCTCATCCCACCCACCCCAGCAGGGGAAGGAGGGGACTCATGGAGAGGCAGGAGGGACAGATCCTGCCTGGAAGCCCGAGGGGGAAGCAGGGGCAGTGCTGCTACTCACGGGCACTGTTGATGATCTGCCTCATGATGAGCAGGGTCCCCACCCGGGTCCTCTCGTTGCTGCTCTCCAGCTTGGGGAGGAGGAAGGTCAGCACCCGGTCCGGGAAGGAGCAGGCTGGGGAGCCAAGGGCACCTCAGGGCTGGGGAGCCAAGGGTTGGGACACCCCAGGGCTGGGGACACCCCAGGGCTGGGGAGCCAAGGGCTGGGGGGCCAAGGGCTGGGGGGCCAAGGGCTGGGACACCCCAGGGCTGGGGAGCCAAGGGCTGGGACACCCCCAGGGCTGGGGAGCCCAGGGGCGGGAGAGCGCCGCGGCGGGGGT
>NW_009951747.1:13768-16768 GCF_000747805.2 Chaetura pelagica | reverse complement strand
CCCCACCACCCCCTGCCCTCAGACAGACCAACACTCCCACCCCCCTGGTGTCACCCCCAAGCTCACTGAGGGGACCACTGACCCCAGCCCAGCTGAGCAGAGCAGGGGCTGAGGGGCAGGGCCAGGGGACACAAAGTGCCCTGCTCAGGGGAAGCCTCAAGCCCCACGTTGCCCCTTCCCCCCAGCAGCCCCAGGGTGGTCCCTCCCTGCCCAGCCCCACCTGGGGGTGCAGGGTCCCCAGCAGAGGCTCCAGCTGCACGTCCAGGCTGCGGCTGCCCATGTTGACAGAAGCCTCCAGGATCTGGCACAGACTCTGCTCAGCAAGAGACCAGGAGACCATGAGCACCAGGGACTGACCCCAGAGGAGCCAGAGACAATCCAAGGAGGGAGCTCGTGAGGGCTGGGGGTGGTGGGACATGGGCAGAGAGGGGGGAGATGCCCCAACAATCATGGCCAGGTTGGACGGGGCTCTGAGCCTCCTGCTCTGGGTGCAGGTGCCCCTGGTTGGAGGGGGTGACCTCCCAATCCCCCCAGTGCTGCTGGTTCCAGGAGGACACAAGATGAACCCGAGGAGAGGGACTGAGGGCACGAGCAGTGGCCAAGGACCCACCAGGACAACCCACCTCCCAGGGGGGGACACAGCTGGGGTGTCCCCAGGAGCTGCCTCCTCCCCCAGAGCCACAGCAAGAGGCACCTTGTCCACTGAGCATGGTGACCTGGAGCTCCCCGAGAAGCAGGCAGGGGCAGAGGGCCCAGGGGGGGCAGCAGAGATGGGCTGCAGGTCACCCCAAACCCCAGGAACCCTGGGGACAACATCTGGGCCTTGGGCTCCCCAGCAGGAGGGATGATGGGGCAGGGAGAGGGACCAGGCAGGTCCAGCTGGGAGGAGACAGGGAACCAGGGGGGGGACACCCTGGCTGAGAGCACTTGGCTGCTGCCCCCATCCCAGGGGACCTCACTTTGCTCCCCAGGGTGGGCAGAGCCCCTGCCCAGGGTCCCTCCTGCCTCCATGGGGCAGGCAAAGGGGGAACCTCCTGAGGCTCAAGGAGAAGGGCAGAGGAACCAGCCCTGGGGCAGCACAGGGTGGGGGCACCTGCTGGGGAGCAGCTCTGGGCAGCAGGAGCTGGGGCCCTGGGGGGCAGCAGGGGGACCATGAGCCAGCAGTGGGCCCTGGGGGCCAAGAAGGGCCCTGGGCTCCTGGGGGGAGCAAGAAGAGTGTGGGCAGCAGGTCAGGGAGGTTGTGCTGCCCCTCTGCTCTGCCCTGGGGGGGACACCTCTGGAGAGCTGGGCCCAGCTCTGGGCTGCCCAGGGGCTGAAGGCCAAGGAGCTGCACTGGGAGCTGCTCACCTTGGATATGTAAAAGGCCTCCGTGTGCTTCTTGTAGAGGCTGAGGATGCCTGGAATCAGTTTTGGGAGCTGCTCCTCCAGCTTCTCCCCGGGCATCAGGTAACTCATGGGTCCCAGAGCCTCCACCACGGCCAGTCTCAGCTGCAAGGACAGACTGGGGGTCACTGGTGTGGGCAACCCCTGGGTGGACCAGGGAACTGCCCCTCCTGAGCCTCCAGGAGCCTCTGGGCACGGGTTGGGGCAGCATCTCCCCAGGGTTGTTGCCCTGAGGGCACGGGGGGCTCAGCAGAGAAGGTGCCTCAATATGTCACCCCCACCTGCAGAGGACAAGAGCTGGGGAGGCACCTCCAGGGTGTCCCCCAAAGGGCTGCAGGAGCCCCAGGGCTCTGGGGGAGCAGGAGGTTTGTTCTGCATGTGTCACCCCAGGGGACAGGAGGCCAGAGGAGGCCCCAGAGATGCTGGGAGGGCTGGAGCAGCTCTGGGACAGGCTGGGAGAGTTGGGGTGTTGAGCCTGGAGAAGAGAAGGCTCCAGGGAGACCTGAGAGCAGCTTCCAGGGCCTGAAGGGGCTCCAGGAAAGCTGGGGAGGGGCTTGGGACAAGGGCAGGGAGGGATGGGAGCAGGGGGAAGGGTTTCCAGCTGGCAGAGGGAGCTGGAGCTGAGATGGGAGGGAGAAATTCTGGGCTGTGAGGGTGGGGAGCCCCTGGCCCAGGTTGCCCAGGGAAGCTGTGGCTGCCCCATCCCTGGGGGTGTTGAAGGGCAGGTTGGATGGGGCTTGGAGCAGCCTGGGCTGCTGGGAGGTGTCCCTGCCCATGCAGGGGGGCACTGGGTGGTCTCTGAGGTCCCCCCAACCCAAACCAGTCTGGGATCGGATGAGAGGGGGAACAGGGCTGAGCTGTGGGGCAGCAGGACACAAACACCCACCCCTGGAGCAGAGGGGGGTTCACCCCTCTGGACACCCCCCCTTCAGAAGGGGCAGAGCTGAGGGGCTGCAAAGCTCAGATCAGACTCACAGGGTGATGGTTTTGAACTGAGAGAGGGGAGATTCAGGTGTGATATTAGGAAGAAATTCTTCCCTCTAAGGGTGGTGAGGAGCTGGGCTGGGCTGCCCAGGGAGGCTGTTGATGCCCCAGCCCTGGAGGTGTTTCACACCAGGTTGGATGAGGTTTTGTGCAGCCTGGGCTGCTGGGAGGGGTCCCTGCTCATGGCAGGGGGGCTGGAACTGGATGATCTTGGAGGTCCCTTCCAACCTTCATGATTCTGTGACTCCAACCCCCCTCCCCAGCTCCTCACCCAGGGGGGTCCCACCCCACCCCCCTGCCCAGGTGTCCCCACCTTGGGCTCCCTGTGCTGCAGCCAGCTGCTGAAGAGCACCTCATAGGCACTGAAGATGTCATTGGAGAAGGTGTCCTTCCTGACCGTGGGGTCGGGGGCCTTGTCCAGGTTGGCCAGGTACTCCTGGATGCTCTCACTGAAGTGCTGCAGGGCTGGGAGACACAGCAGGGGGGTGAGATGCTCAGCACAACAGGCTCTCTTGAAACCCCTCCAGAAAGCAGGTGGTTGCCCTGCTGTCCCACTGGGCACAGTCCCAAGGGAGAGCAGATGCACCAGGACTTCCCTGCCAGGCTGAGACACTTCCCAGGAGGTGCCCTGGG
>NW_009951747.1:9871-11358 GCF_000747805.2 Chaetura pelagica | reverse complement strand
GCATGTGTTTTTGTGCAGCCTGGGCTGCTGGGAGGGGTCCCTGCTCATGGCAGGGGGGCTGGAACTGGATGATCTTGGAGGTCCCTTCCAACCTTCATGATTCTGTGACTCCAACCCCCCTCCCCAGCTCCTCACCCAGGGGGGTCCCACCCCACCCCCCTGCCCAGGTGTCCCCACCTTGGGCTCCCTGTGCTGCAGCCAGCTGCTGAAGAGCACCTCATAGGCACTGAAGATGTCATTGGAGAAGGTGTCCTTCCTGACCGTGGGGTCGGGGGCCTTGTCCAGGTTGGCCAGGTACTCCTGGATGCTCTCACTGAAGTGCTGCAGGGCTGGGAGACACAGCAGGGGGGTGAGATGCTCAGCACAACAGGCTCTCTTGAAACCCCTCCAGAAAGCAGGTGGTTGCCCTGCTGTCCCACTGGGCACAGTCCCAAGGGAGAGCAGATGCACCAGGACTTCCCTGCCAGGCTGAGACACTTCCCAGGAGGTGCCCTGGGCTGCCAGGGGTCCTGGGCAGGAGCCCCTGCAGGGACACAGGCTGCTTTGTGCTGGGAGCAGCTCCACCAGCCAGCAGCCTGGAACTGCCTGTGGAGCCCTTAGCAGCCAAGAACTCCAGTCCCAGGGCACTGGGCAAGCTGGAGCAGAGCAGCTCAACCAGTTTGTCCAGTCCCTGAACCAGCAAGTGCTGCAAGTGTGGGCAGGGGTGGTTGTTCCTGCTGGGATTGGGGTGTTCAGCCTGGAGAGGAGGCTCCAGGGAGACCTGAGAGCAGCTCTCCCTGCCTGAAGGGGCTCCAGGAAAGCTGGGCAGGGTCTCTAAGGCCCCTCCAACCCAACCCACCTGGAATTCCATGATTCCAGGCTGCCTGGTGCCCAGACCCCAGAGCCCCATCCCTCCCACCACAGGACTCACACCCCAAGGGGCTGGGGTGACTCCAGGGCCCCACGCTCAGCACAAGCTCCAAACTCCCACGTTTCTCCCAGCCAGAGGGGGAAGCAGGAGGGGGAGGAAGAGGAGGAGACCCCGAGCAAGGAGCTGGCAGGGCTGGGCTGCTCCAGCCTCTGCTGCCTCCTCCTCCAGCCTGGCAGGACCTGAGAGCTGAGTCACTCCCTGACCTCTTCCCAGGGAGATCATTCCAGTCACATGCCTGTCACCCTCGTGTCACCCTCCTGTCACCCTCGTGTCACCCAGCAGCAGGCCAGGAGCTGGGAGAGCCCCTTGCCCTTGGGCTGGGACCTGCTCTGCTCCCAGAAGCCCCCAAACCAATCCCAGAACCCCCCAACCTGCCCCAGAACCCCCCAACCTGCTCCCAGTACCCCCAGTGTCCCCAGTCCAGCCAGCACCAGTGTCCCCAGTACAGCTAAACCCAGTGTCCCCAGCATTCCCAGTGGCCCCAACACCAGTGTCCCAGTACCCCCAGTGTCCCCAGTCCAGCCAGCACCAGTGTCCCCAGTACAGCTAAACCCAGTGTCGCCAGCATTCCCAGTCG
>NW_009951747.1:7185-9778 GCF_000747805.2 Chaetura pelagica | reverse complement strand
TCCAGAACCCCCCAACCTGCCCCCCACAGCTCAGGAGGGTGGGAAGGGCTGAGAGGGGACGTGGGGATGAGGAGACACCAGCAGGAGGGTCTGATGCTGCCAGGAGGAGCTTGTGCTGCCAGAGCAGGCAGGGCAGGCAGGGATGCTGCTCCTTGGACAGGAACTGTGAGTTCCCATCAGTGCCCACCTTGGAGGAGTCAGGAGGGTCCCCAAATCCCCCCAACCCTTTTGTGGAGCAGGGAACATCTAGATTCCATAGAATCCCAGCCTGGTTTGGGTTGGAGGGACCTCAAAGCCCACCCAGTGCCCCCCTGCCTGGGCAGGGACACCTCCCAGCAGCCCAGGCTGCTCCAAGCCCCATCCAACCTGCCCTTCAACACCCCCAGGGATGGGGCAGCCACAGCTTCCCTGGGCAACCTGGGAGCACAAGGGTGACCAGGAGCAGCTGGGGGAGCTGGGGGTGCTGATCCTGGAGCAAAGGAGGCTGAGGGGAGACCTGCTGGCTCTGCAGCTGCTGAGAGGAGGTTGGAGCCAGGGGGGTCGGGCTCTGCTCCCCAGGAACAAGCCCTGGGCCTCAAGTTGTGCCAGGGGAGGTTGAGGTTGGATCTGGGGAACAATTCCTGCCTGGCAAGGGGTGTCAGGGCCTGGCCCAGGCTGCCCAGGGCAGGGGGGGAGTCCCCATCCCTGGGGGGGTTTCCAAGCCCTGGGGATGGTGCTGAGGGACACGGGGCAGTGGGGAATGGGCAGGGCTGGGGGATCCTAAAGGGCTTTTCCAACCTGGACAATTCCATGATTCTATTCTACAACTAAACCAGCCCAGGGGTTGGGCTGGACATGATGGAAGGAGGAGGATGCCCCATGTCCAGGAAGATGGTCTGACCTTGGCCATGACCTTCTGGGAATGTTCCTGCACAGACCCAGCTCAGGAGCTGCACGTTCTCCCTCTGAGCTCAACACAGGGACAGGAGCCCTGAAGGTCCCTTCACACCCAACAACTTCCAACCCTTCCTGGCCTGCAGGGAGCCCAGGAACCAGCTGAGACACCAACCTCCCTGTTTCCAGGAGGAACAGAAGCTGCTGCACCCAGCCCTGCAGCCTCCTGGGCAGCTCCCACTCACCCCAGTCACCCCCCACTCATCCCAGTCACTCCCAGCACACGGAGCCACATCAGCATTCCCAGGCCATGGATGTCAACACCAAGAGATAAGAGCAAGGCCACCAGCAGCTCCTGTGGAACCACCCAGAGCCCTTGAACCTCCAGCTCCCCCAGCCCAGCACTTGGTTTTGCCCAAGCATGGAAGGAAGAGCACGAAGCCAGAGGGTGCTGGGCTGGGGGGGCAGGGGGTCGTGTCACACCAGGTCACACCAGGTCACACCAGGTCACAGCCTGGTGTTTCTGCACCAAACCCACCAGCAGGAGCTCTGGGCCAGCCCAGGGCTGGGGGAGGGAATCACCAGGGGGGAAACCCTCGTGTCCCAGGAGTGTCCCAGCCTGGGACCAGCTGGGGACAGTGACACGAGTGGCTCTGAGCTGGCCCAGCACCAGCCTCCCCCACCCCCAGCAGGGCAGAGGTTTGGGATGGAGAGAAGGTTCAGGGTCTGGATAAAGGGAGAGCTGGGTTTGGACCAAGTTCTGGACAACTCATCCCTCTTTCCTTCCCCCACCCCACCAGGCTGGTCACCCCAACCTGGCTTGGGATGGATCTGGAGCATCCAGGTCCTCTTGGCCAGAGGAGAAAGCAAAGGGCAGGAGGGCTATGAAATTGTGCAATCCCAGCTGGTTTGGGTTGGAGGGACCTCAAAGCCCACCCAGTGCCCCCCCTGCATGGGCAGGGACACCTCCCAGCAGCCCAGGCTGCTCCAGGCCCCATCCAACCTGCCCTTCAACACCCCCAGGGATGGGGCAGCCACAGCTTCCCTGGCCAACCTGGGCCAGGGGCTCCCCACCCTCACAGCCCAGAATTTCTCCCTCCCATCTCAGCTCCAGCTCCCTCTGCCAGCTGGAAACCCTTCCCCCTGCTCCCATCCCTCCCTGCCCTTGTCCCAAGCCCCTCCCCAGCTTTTCTGGGATCAGCAGGAGATGGAAAAGGCCTTTAGGGGGATCTCCCAGAGCTGACAACTCCCCATCCCTCCCCACAACCTCCCAGGTCCCTGCTCCCAGACATTCAGGAAAGGTCCATCCCAAGCAACTCTCCAGGCTCCCTCCACAGTCCCTCCTTTTCCAGGGAAGGGGAAAACTCTCCCACAACTCCTCTGAAATCCCTGCAGCCTCAGAAGGTCCAGGAAACCCTTTGTCCTCACCGTAGCAGAAGACAGACTTCATGTGGTCCTGCTTGGCCATGCCCAGCATGGGCAGCATGGTCCCCAGGATGGAGTTGAGGAAAGGCACCATTCCAAACACTGGGAAGGAAGCAGGAGGAGCCTCGTTAAACCTGCCCCCCCTGGGAGGGCTGGAGACAAGAGCCCAGCAGGGGAGTCCCCAGGGACAAGGCCCAGGCAGCTCCAACTGCTGCTGCTTTTCAGGAGCCATGATCCCACCTGCAGGGACCCCCTGACCCCACCTGCAGGGACCCCCCGACCCACCCGCCGGGAG
>NW_009951747.1:5545-6879 GCF_000747805.2 Chaetura pelagica | reverse complement strand
ATCCCTGGGGGGGTTTCCAAGCCCTGGGGATGGTGCTGAGGGACACGGGGCAGTGGGGAATGGGCAGGGCTGGGGGGATGGGTGGGTTGGAGGATCCTAAAGGGCTTTTCCACCCTGAACAACTCCCTGGCTCACAGCTCCTCTGCAGACACCCCAGCCCTTCAGCAGCACCCAGCCCAAGCTGGCAGGTCCTGAGCACTTTGGAGCAGCCTGGGCTCAGCACCCACCCCAGCACCCAGAGCTCAAACCCTGCCCAGCTCCTCCCCAGCTCAGGTCCCCACTCACCGTTGGACACCGAGAGGTTTGCAAAGGTCTGCAGGACAAAATAGTGGGGCAGGATCCCGGGCTGGAACTTGGAGAGCACCTCCTCCATCACCTTGTTGATGAAACGCTGCCCCACGGCCACCAGGACGTTGCTGGCTGCCTCCTGCCAGTCCCTCACCACCTCCTGCAGGGACACGGGCAGCTGGGAGCCCAGCTTCAGCCTTTCATGGAGTCCCAGAATCCCAGACTGGTTTGGGTTGGAGGGACCTCAAAGCCCACCCAGTGCCCCCCTGCATGGGCAGGGACACCTCCCAGCAGCCCAGGCTGCTCCAAGCCCCATCCAACCTGCCCTTCAACACCCCCAGGGATGGGGCAGCCACAGCTTCCCTGGGCAACCTGGGCCAGGCTCTCCCCACCCTCACAGCCCAGAATTTCCTCCCCATGTCCAACCTCCAGCTCCCCAATCCCAGTGTTAACCCATTATGACCTTAAAGACGTTTTCCAACCCCAACGACCCCACGATTTCCTGCAGCAGCAGCAGCACCAGGAGGAAGGGGAGGAGCAGGCCCAGCTTTCCAGCCCTACCTTGGACTTGGTCATCTCGTTGGACGCCAGGAAAATCACCACCTTGGCCGTGCTCTTGTCCAGCAGGGAGATGTTCTCCTTCACCACGGTCTCCATGGCCTTGAGGATGATGACCCGGTGAGGATAGGCCAGCTGGAACAGGAGGGAAGGGAGCCTGGTGGCCCAAGCTGGCAGCACCTCTCCCCTGGGAGCAGGGCCCCCTGGGGCCAGGGACAGGGGGACACGGGGACAGGGGGCTCAGGGACACGGGGACAGGGGGACACGGGGACAGGGGGACACGGGGACAGGGGGACACAGGGACACAGGGACACGGGGACACAGGGACATGGGGACAGGGGGCTCAGGGACACAGGGAAACAGGGACACAGGGACAGGGGGACAGTGGGCTCAGGGACAGGGGGACACAGGGACACGGGGACAGGGGGACACAGGGACAGGGGGACACGGGGACACGGGGACATGGGGACAGAGGGACACAGGGACCA
>NW_009951747.1:0-5008 GCF_000747805.2 Chaetura pelagica | reverse complement strand
GGCAGCTCCTCCTGCCCTGGAAGCTCTGGCTGCCCCAGGACCTGGGGCAGCGTTTCCACCAGGCAGGACGTGACCACGACTTGAGCCACCACCAGGTCCTCACCCTCCAGGGCTCCTTCCCACCCTCCTCCAGCTGCACAGCCCCAGGCCCAGGGGCTGCTCGGGCAGCCCAGGTGTCCCCCCGAGCTGGTGACACCCCCTGGGGTCCCACCTTGTCGTGCTGCCGCAGGTACTCGTCGCAGGAGTTGAGGATCTCCTCGGGCTCAGACTCCCCCAGGTAGCACAGGGCCTTGTAGATCTGCTCCTGGACCAGGGGGTCCTTGTCTGTGGTGGCATCCATCAAGGTGGTGGCCAGCCCTGGGCAAGGCAAGCAGCAAGACCTTGAGTCCCCTGAACACCCGGGACGAACGAGAGCAGGAGCAGAAGAACCTCTGGGGGTCTCATCCCTCCTCCCACCAGCCCAGTCCATCTTCCCTGGCCCTTCCCACCCCAGGAGGACCCACCAAGACCTTTCTCCTGGGCTCAGCACCCGTGACAACTCAGAGTCACCTTGTCCACAGGTCCTCCCTACCCCCAGGGCTGGTTCCTCATCCTCCCACAAGCTCCAAACCCCACAGGGTTTGTGCTGCAGACACTGCCCAGCACCTCAGCAAGGGGACTCAGCCCCAAAAAGGCTTCGTGCTGGGGAGAAGGATTTATGGCTCTGGAGATGTCAGAGCAGGGCTGGGGAGCAGGAGGGGATCTGTGGGCAATGAGGGGCCTGGGGAACCTGTGCAGGGCTGACGTGACCTGGGACCCACCAGGGGCACATCATGGAATGTCAGGGGCTGTCAGGGACCCCTGGAGACCCCCCCTCCCAGCCCCCAGGGCAGGGTCACCCCCAGCAGGTCCCACAGGAGCCTCCAGAGGGGCTGGGGTGTCTCCAGAGAAGGAGCCTCCACAGCCTCTCTGGGCAGCCTGGCCCAGGGCTCTGCCACCCTCCCAGGCAACAAGTTCCTCCTCCTGGGGAGCTTGACCCTCCTGTGCTCCAGCTTGTGCCCATGGCCCCTTGGCCTGTCCCTGGGCAGCCCTGAGCAGAGTCTGGTCCCCCCCTGCTGACCCCCTGCAGATCCTGCTCAGCCTTGAGGAGACCCCCCCTCAGGCTCCTCCTCTCCAGCTGAACAGCCCCAGCTCCCTCAGCCTTTCCTCCCAGGCAGATGCTCCAGCCCCTCAGCACCTTGGGGGCCCTGCCCTGGACTCTCTCCAGCAGCTCCTTGGCCTTCAGCCCCTGGGCAGCCCAGAGCTGGGCCCAGCTCTCCAGAGGTGTCCCCCCCAGGGCAGAGCAGAGGGGCAGCACAACCTCCCTGACCTGCTGCCCACACTCTTCTTGCTCCCCCCAGGAGCCCAGGGCCCTTCTTGGCCCCCAGGGCCCATTGCTGGCTCATGGTCCCCCTGCTGCCCCCCAGGGCCCCAGCTCCTGCTGCCCAGAGCTGCTCCCCACCATCCCTGAGGGGCAGGGGCAGGAGGACCCCCCTGCTCACCCCACTGAATCCCACCACCCCACGAGGCCCTCCCAGCTGCCAGGTGGGCACAGCACAGGTGACAATGGCCCTTGTCCTGCCCTGGGGCTGCCACAAGCCCAGAGCTGCTCCCACCCCCAGCCTGGATCTGCTCCCACAGCCTCATTGCCTTCCTGGAGCAGCACATTCCTCATTAGGGCTTTTGACAGAACAAGGTTAATTAGTTCCAGAGCAGGTGGCCCAGGACACCCGGCCCTGAGGGGATGTCACACACCCCAAAAGCCACCCCAGAGGGTGACAAGTGTCCCTTGTCCCTTCCCCTCCTGCTGCAGCCAGAGCTTCCAGGGCAGGAGGAGCTGCCTGTCCCCCTGTCCCCATGTCCCTCTGTCCCTGAGCCCCCTGTCCCCAGGTCCCTCTGTCCCTGAGCCCCCTGTCCCCAGGTCCCTCTGTCCCTGAGCCCCCTGTCCCCAGGTCCCTCTGTCCCTGAGCCCCCTGTCCCCAGGTCCCTCTGTCCCTGAGCCCCCTGTCCCCAGGTCCCTCTGTCCCTGAGCCCCCTGTCCCCAGGTCCCTCTGTCCCTGAGCCCCCTGTCCCCAGGTCCCTCTGTCCCTGAGCCCCCTGTCCCCAGGTCCCTCTGTCCCTGAGCCCCCTGTCCCCAGGTCCCTCTGTCCCTGAGCCCCCTGTCCCCAGGTCCCTCTGTCCCTGAGCCCCCTGTCCCCAGGTCCCTCTGTCCCTGAGCCCCCTGTCCCCAGGTCCCTCTGTCCCTGAGCCCCCTGTCCCCAGGTCCCTCTGTCCCTGAGCCCCCTGTCCCCAGGTCCCTCTGTCCCTGAGCCCCCTGTCCCCAGGTCCCTCTGTCCCTGAGCCCCCTGTCCCCAGGTCCCTCTGTCCCTGAGCCCCCTGTCCCCAGGTCCCTCTGTCCCTGAGCCCCCTGTCCCCAGGTCCCTCTGTCCCTGAGCCCCCTGTCCCCAGGTCCCTCTGTCCCTGAGCCCCCTGTCCCCAGGTCCCTCTGTCCCTGAGCCCCCTGTCCCCAGGTCCCTCTGTCCCTGAGCCCCCTGTCCCCAGGTCCCTCTGTCCCTGAGCCCCCTGTCCCCAGGTCCCTCTGTCCCTGAGCCCCCTGTCCCCAGGTCCCTCTGTCCCTGAGCCCCCTGTCCCCAGGTCCCTCTGTCCCTGAGCCCCCTGTCCCCAGGTCCCTCTGTCCCTGAGCCCCCTGTCCCCAGGTCCCTCTGTCCCTGAGCCCCCTGTCCCCAGGTCCCTCTGTCCCTGAGCCCCCTGTCCCCAGGTCCCTCTGTCCCTGAGCCCCCTGTCCCCAGGTCCCTCTGTCCCTGAGCCCCCTGTCCCCAGGTCCCTCTGTCCCTGAGCCCCCTGTCCCCAGGTCCCTCTGTCCCTGAGCCCCCTGTCCCCAGGTCCCTCTGTCCCTGAGCCCCCTGTCCCCAGGTCCCTCTGTCCCTGAGCCCCCTGTCCCCAGGTCCCTCTGTCCCTGAGCCCCCTGTCCCCAGGTCCCTCTGTCCCTGAGCCCCCTGTCCCCAGGTCCCTCTGTCCCTGAGCCCCCTGTCCCCAGGTCCCTCTGTCCCTGAGCCCCCTGTCCCCAGGTCCCTCTGTCCCTGAGCCCCCTGTCCCCAGGTCCCTCTGTCCCTGAGCCCCCTGTCCCCAGGTCCCTCTGTCCCTGAGCCCCCTGTCCCCAGGTCCCTCTGTCCCTGAGCCCCCTGTCCCCAGGTCCCTCTGTCCCTGAGCCCCCTGTCCCCAGGTCCCTCTGTCCCTGAGCCCCCTGTCCCCAGGTCCCTCTGTCCCTGAGCCCCCTGTCCCCAGGTCCCTCTGTCCCTGAGCCCCCTGTCCCCAGGTCCCTCTGTCCCTGAGCCCCCTGTCCCCAGGTCCCTCTGTCCCTGAGCCCCCTGTCCCCAGGTCCCTCTGTCCCTGAGCCCCCTGTCCCCAGGTCCCTCTGTCCCTGAGCCCCCTGTCCCCAGGTCCCTCTGTCCCTGAGCCCCCTGTCCCCAGGTCCCTCTGTCCCTGAGCCCCCTGTCCCCAGGTCCCTCTGTCCCTGAGCCCCCTGTCCCCAGGTCCCTCTGTCCCTGAGCCCCCTGTCCCCAGGTCCCTCTGTCCCTGAGCCCCCTGTCCCCAGGTCCCTCTGTCCCTGAGCCCCCTGTCCCCAGGTCCCTCTGTCCCTGAGCCCCCTGTCCCCAGGTCCCTCTGTCCCTGAGCCCCCTGTCCCCAGGTCCCTCTGTCCCTGAGCCCCCTGTCCCCAGGTCCCTCTGTCCCTGAGCCCCCTGTCCCCAGGTCCCTCTGTCCCTGAGCCCCCTGTCCCCAGGTCCCTCTGTCCCTGAGCCCCCTGTCCCCAGGTCCCTCTGTCCCTGAGCCCCCTGTCCCCAGGTCCCTCTGTCCCTGAGCCCCCTGTCCCCAGGTCCCTCTGTCCCTGAGCCCCCTGTCCCCAGGTCCCTCTGTCCCTGAGCCCCCTGTCCCCAGGTCCCTCTGTCCCTGAGCCCCCTGTCCCCAGGTCCCTCTGTCCCTGAGCCCCCTGTCCCCAGGTCCCTCTGTCCCTGAGCCCCCTGTCCCCAGGTCCCTCTGTCCCTGAGCCCCCTGTCCCCAGGTCCCTCTGTCCCTGAGCCCCCTGTCCCCAGGTCCCTCTGTCCCTGAGCCCCCTGTCCCCAGGTCCCTCTGTCCCTGAGCCCCCTGTCCCCAGGTCCCTCTGTCCCTGAGCCCCCTGTCCCCAGGTCCCTCTGTCCCTGAGCCCCCTGTCCCCAGGTCCCTCTGTCCCTGAGCCCCCTGTCCCCAGGTCCCTCTGTCCCTGAGCCCCCTGTCCCCAGGTCCCTCTGTCCCTGAGCCCCCTGTCCCCAGGTCCCTCTGTCCCTGAGCCCCCTGTCCCCAGGTCCCTCTGTCCCTGAGCCCCCTGTCCCCGAGTCCCCCATCCCCCTGTCCCCAAGCCCCAGCCCCAGGATGTCCCCCCCCGGGGTTCCCTCCCCAGGCAGGGGCTGTGGGGGATGTTTTCCCTGCTGTTCCCCTCAAGCCAACGTGCCCTGGTGCTGCTGGGGAGGGAAATCCCTGCTCCCCCCTCCCCCTGGCTCAGTTCAGCCAGAAGGTTCTTTCTGGCCCTTCCAGGTATTGGGGGGGGAATAAAAAGGGGAAAAAAAAGAAGCAAGAAGCTTCATTTCCAGGCTGGGATTAATTTAGGAAACACAGCTCAGGCTGGAACAGGCAGAGAATGTTGGAGCTCAGGGAGCAGAGATGGGGCCTGAGAGAGTTTCTAGGGCAGGGAATGATGGGCAGGGAATGATGGGCAGGGAATGATGATGGGCAGGGAATGATGATGGGCAGGGAATGATGATGGGCAGGGAATGATGATGGGCAGGGAATGATGGGCAGGGAACCCTGGGCAGGGAACCAGCCCCCTCCTCCCATTCCCAGCCAGGACCTGGTCCCTCCAGCTGCCCCAGGGAGCTCAGGCCGAGCTCCCAGCAGGGGGATTTCACCTCATTGGGGAGGGAGACTTAATTCCCAGCCAGCTCCATTCCCAGTCCCC
>NW_009951745.1:0-276 GCF_000747805.2 Chaetura pelagica | reverse complement strand
AGACTGAGATTTGGGTCCAAACAGGCCTGAAGAGCTGAAGTAAGCACAGATTTGCATCCAAACAGGTACAAAAAGGCAAAGTAGGCCCAGATGTGCTAAGAATTAGCCCTCATAGAGAAAATAACTTCAGATTTGGGTCGAAACAGGCCTGAATAAGTAAAGTAGGCCCAGATTTGGGTTCAAAGAGGTACAGAGAGGCAATACAGGCCAGGATTTCGGTCCAGAAATGTCCAAAGAGGCGAAATAATCTTAGATTTGTGTTGAAAGAGGCAGGAA
>NW_009951744.1:0-711 GCF_000747805.2 Chaetura pelagica | reverse complement strand
ATGGTCCCTGGGGGTGGTGGATCCATCTCTGCTCTCTGTGGTGAATGGGGTGACGAGCCCCAGCTCTGCTCCCACTCCCATGGTCCCTGGGGTCCTGCCCTCCCCCCCCCCAGGCCCCAGGTGGGTTGCTCAGGAGGTTCCCTGTCCCTGCAGGCTGCGGGAGGCCGGGATCCCCTGTCCCCAGGCCAGCATTGGCTCCACACCATCCTGCAGCCACCCGGTGCCCGAGATGTCCCAGCTCACCGAGCTCCACCCGGGCAACTACCTCTTCTACGGTGAGAGGCACAGAACCCACCCACCCACCTCCTCACAAACCAACCTCGGTGTGACCAAGCTGGGCCAGACCCACCACAAATGGTGCTGTCTTCTCCCCCCCCCCAGACCTGCAGCAGACCCTGCTGGGCTCCTGCCAGCTGGAGGAGGTGGCCATCCGAGTGCTGAGCAGGGTGATCGGGCACTACGCAGCGCAACCAGCTGCTGCTGGACTGTGGCTGGGCTGCCCTGAGCCTGCACGGGCACTGCCGGGGGGCTGGGGGCTGCGCGGCCATCGAGGGGCACCCCCAGCTCAGGTGGGGGCACTGGGGATGCTGGGAACACTGGGGATGCTGGGAACACTGGGGTGTTTGGGGAACCCTCTGGCACAAGGATGTGGGGCTGATGGAGAGAGGCCAAGGGAGGTGCTGGAGATGCTGGGAGGGCTGGAGCAGCTCT
>NW_009951743.1:0-1216 GCF_000747805.2 Chaetura pelagica | reverse complement strand
GAGCTGCAGGAAAGGGTGGAAGGAGCTTCGGAACGTCGTCGGGAGCAGAAAAACGGGGTTAAGGGCACCAGGAATGGGGTTGAGGAACCTAAAGTAGGTCTTGGGGACCTCAGAAGTTGCCTTGGGGGCCCCAAAAATTGCCTGGGGGCCCCAAAAAAACCCTTGGGGACCCCAAAATTAGGCTGGCACCCCAAAAAGAGCCTTGGGAGTCATAGAATGGGGTGGAAAGAGCTTCAAAATGTGGTTGGGAGCAGAAAAACGGGCTTGAGGGCACCAGGAATGAGCTTGAGGTTCCTCAAGGAGGTCATGGGGACCTCAAAAATTGCCTTGGGGGCCCCAGAAAACCCCTTGGGGACCCCGAAATTGGGCTGGGAGCCCAACAATGAACTTGGGGACCCTGGGATTTGCATCGGGACTTCAACAAACGAGCTCAGGAACCTCAAAAGAGACCTTGGGGGTCACCAGGGATGGGCTTGAGGACCCTAAGAGGGGTCTTGGGGACCTCAGAAGTTGCCTTGAGGACCTCAAAAAACCTCCTGGGGACCCCAAAATTAGTTGGGGACCCCAAAAATGAACCTGGGGACCCCAGTGTTCTTCTGGGGAGGGTAAAATTTGCCTCAGGGCTCCAAAACCAGAGGTGAGGAGACCCCAGAAATGCCCTTTGGGCCCCCCCCGAACAACTTTAGGGTCCTCAAATGGTTTTTGGGGGTCCCAAAATGGACCTCGGGTACTCCAAGGTTGGGGTTGGGGACCCCAAAAGTGACCGGGGGTTCCCAAAATGAGGGAGGGGCAAGAACAACCACTTTGGGGGCTCCTTGGGGACCCCAAAAACTACCCTGGGGACCTTGGAAATGGCCCCAGTGACCCAAAAATGCTCCTAGTGACCCCCAAAATTGCCCCAGTGACCCCAAAAATGCTCTTAGTGACCCCCAAAATTGCCCCAGTGACCCCAAAAATGCCCCTAGTGACCCCCAGAATTGTCCCAGTGACCCCAAAAATTCCCCCAGTGACCCTAAAATAGTCCTAGGGGACCCCCAAATGGGAGGGGGGGACCCCAAACCCGAACAACCACTGGGGGGACTCCTTGGGCACCCCGAAAACTACCCTGGGGACCTTGGAAAAGGCCCAAAAATGCCCCCAGTGACCCCAAAAATGCCCCTGGAGGACCCCAAAACCATAGGGGGGGGACCCCAAACCCCCTCCCAGTCCCTCTCCA
>NW_009951742.1:0-2078 GCF_000747805.2 Chaetura pelagica | reverse complement strand
GAACCCCTAAATCCCCCCTTGAACCCCAAAACCTTCACCCATCCCACGGTGACTGAATCACTGAGTGCATCCCAGTCCCCTGGTGACACCAGAGAGGGGGGACACATCCCCGACCCCCCAGATCGTTCTCAAACCCAGCTGGGGTCCCCCAAAACAAGGGGGGAACCCCAAAATCCTCCCTCACACCCCAAAATCCCCCCCAACACCCTGAATACCCCCCAAAACCCTCAACCATCCCACAGTGACTGAACCACTGAGCGCATCCCCATCCCCTGGTGGCACCGGAGAAGGGTTGGACATCCCCAAACCCCCTTGAAACCCCCCCAAAAAAGCAGGGGACCCCCCCAAAAACGTGTTCCTCACCGGAAGGGGTGTCCCTCCTCTGCCTTCTGCACCGCCTGCACCACGGCCTTGTAGACCCTGAGGCTGATGGTGACCGAGAGCAGCGCCAGGCCCAGGTGGGCCAGGACAGTGACGGCGCTGAGGGTGGCCAGGGACAGCAGGAGCAGGAGGGTGGCACCAAAAGCCACCCCCGTCCTCCTCACGTCCCTCCACAACAGCAGGTCCCGCACTGGAGGGGACAAAGAGGGGACAAAGAGGTGAGGGGGACACCCCCAGATGGGCCCACCCCACCCCACCATAACCCACCCCAATCCACCCCGACCCAACGCGCTTTGGCTCCCAGAAACTCGGGGGTTTCCTTCATTTTGGCCCAAACTGAAGCTTTGGCCACCCCTCCCCATGCACTAATTAAGGACTAATTAACTCTCCATGCACTCATTAAACACTAATGAGTCTCATATCACACCAAAAGACCAGGTCCCTCACTGGGGGAGGTGACAAAGAGGTGAGGGTGACACCCCTGCCTTTGGCTCCAGGGAACTTGGAGGTTTCCTTTGTTTTGGCCCCAACTGAAGCTGGGATCACCCCCCCCATGCACTAATTAAGCACTAATTAACCCTCCATCCGCTCATTAAACACTAATGAGTCTCATATCCCACCAGAGGACCAGGTACCCCATGAAGGGAGGTGACAAAGAGGGTGACACCCCCCCACTTTCACTCCAGGAAACTTGGGGGTTTCCTGTTTTGGCCCAAACTGAAGCTTGGATCACCCCCCCCATGCATTAATTAAGCACTAATTAACTTCCCCATCCACTCATTAAGCACAAATTAACCTCACATCCCAGCAGAAGACCAGGTCCCTAACTGGGAAAGGTGACAAAAGGGTGAAGGTGACACCCCCCCCCCACTTTCACTCCAGGAAACTTGGGGGTTTTGACCCAAACTGAAGCTGAGGTCACCCCCCCATGCACTAATTAAGCACTAATTAACCCTCCATCCACTCATTAAGCACTAATTAACCTCACATCCCACCAAAAGACCAGGTCCTCCACGGGGAGAGGTGACATTCCCCCCACTTTCACTCCAGGAAACTTGGGGGTTTCCTTCATTTTGTCCCCAAATGAGGCTGGGGTCCCCCCCCCCCATGCACTAATTAAGTACTAATTAACCCCTTCCCTCATCCATCCCCTCATTAAGTACTAATTAGCCCCCTCCTCATTATTAAGTAGCATGAATTAACCCACCCTTGCTATAAATATTCATTGATAGTTTCAAAATCCAGTTCTATTCAGTCCCCTCCCACTATAAACACCTATTAATTAATTAACTGCTCTCATTATAATGAACTATTAACTCTCCCTCATAATAAACAGGCATTAATTAACCTTCCCATTATAAACAAGCATCAATTAAGCCGCTTTGTTACAACCAGGCACTAATTAATCCCCCCCATTCACACGTCCTCATTATAAATGAGCCCAAATTAATCCCTCCTTGTTATAATCAGGCATTAATTAATCTCCCTTCATATAAACAAGCATTAATTAATCCCCTCCTTATTACAAAAAGATATTAACTAACCCCCCCTTGTTATAAGCAGGTATTAATTAACGCTTTCCCATGATAACCATGTATTAATTAATCCTGTCCCCATTATAACTAAGTCTTAATTAACACTCCCTCCCATAAGCACCAATTAATCCTCCTGTTATAAACTGCCATTAATTAATACAC
>NW_009951741.1:26443-35650 GCF_000747805.2 Chaetura pelagica | reverse complement strand
TCTCTCTTCTGCGCTGCCGCGTGCTCCAATAATAGTAGTAGCAGTGACTCAGCCTTGCAGAGTCCCTGCCCAGTCCTGGAGTCAGTGACCTGATCTGATGGGCACCCATCAGGGTGAGATGGTGGAGCAGAGCAGGTGAGAGGTGGTTTGTGAGGTGCAGGTTCTGGTTTTTTTGGGTCCTAGCAGCTTGAAGTTCCCTTTTATAGGGTGGTGCAGGGCTGTTAGGGGGTTTTAGTCAACTGTCCCCCTTTGATAGGGCAGAAGTACTTGAGCAAATGATTCTCTGTCCAGGTGGAACCATGGTGTTGGTTGAATTTAGTGGCAGCCAGGTTAGTCCTGAGGCTGTCCTCATTGTCTAGGAGCCCAGAACCAAAGCAGCTCTAGGCTAGGCTGTCACCAAGATGTAATATTTTGCAGAGAGATGATCTGAGCAATCTCTGCCTTTGCATTGGTGGGTGAGTCATCCTGGGGAAAGCAGAGAGTGAGTGATCTCTAGAGGCTCTGAGATGGCAGTGGTGCAGGTTGCTGGTAGCCCCAGGCTGGGTAGGAATTGTAGGAGACCCTCCTTGTTCTGTCTGGGCATGTCCTCATGGCTGAAGTTGGGGCTGAGAATCATCAAATGGTTTGGGTGGGAAGGGACTTTTCAAGGCCATCCAGTCCAACCTCCTGCAGTGAGCAGGGACATCTGCACCTAGATCAGGTTGCTCAGAGCCCCGTCCAACCTGACCTGGAATGTTTCCAGGGATGGGGCATCTCCCACCTCTCTGGACAACCTGGGCCAGGGTCTCACCACCCTCATAGTGATAAATTTCTTCCTTATGTCTAGTTTGAATCTGTCCTCTTTCAGTTTTTAAAACCATCACCCTTTGTCCTATGGCTACAGGCCCTCCTGAAAAATCTGTCCCCGTCTTTTTTCTAAGCCCCCTTTAAATACTGAAAGGCCACAATAAGGTCTTCCTGGAGCCTTCTCCAGGTTGAAAACCCTCAGCCTCTCTCCAGAGCAGAGCTGCTCCAGCCCTCTCATCATTTTCTGTGACCTCCTTTGGGTCTTCTCTCACTGGCCCAAGCAGCAGGACCCAGACATCCTTCTCCAGGGCACAGTGGTGAGAGGCACATCTCTTTTGGCATTTTTATCCCTCTGAAAAAAAGGCATTACAAGCAAGTTTTGCGAAGCCAGCCTTGGACTACCACCCATTCAGGAGCTCAGCAGCCCTTCCATCCCCCATGAGCCAAGCAGGGCCCTTTTTTTCCTCAGGAACCAGGGCAGCTTCTTGGCCAAGTGTCCCTCAGCGCTGCACTCCTGACTCTTCCCTTTCCTGTCTTAATAACTGTAAAGATTGGGGTTGCCAAGGTCTTTCTGTTGCTATAGTGAGTTTAGATAGGGCAGAGCTCTGCATTCCCTCTGCTGAGGGGAGAAAAAAAACACCCCCATCCCTTCCCTGGGCTTCACCAAGGAGCTTTTTTTCTTTTTTTTCCCTTGAAGCTTTTTTTTTTTTCCCCCCCTCCACCAGCAGCTACTAATAGCACCTGAAAGACATGCTATGCGTTTCAGATAAATTAATATTTCATAGTCTTGAAACAAAAATTAAAAGGCATGGAATTATTGAGACATTTTTCTCCTGGAATCAACTGAAAGAGGCTGGAATGAGTTGACGGGGCTCACTGTGAAGTTAAAATGTTTCTCTTCATCACCACGTCACTGGAGCCCTGCTCTTCCTCGCAGGGTAACGAGCAAGAAGCACGTTAGTCCAATCAGCAGGTGCCTGGGAGACAGATTTGCCTTTTGCTTCTGGGTGTGGTGAGGTGATAATTTATTAAATGAATTTGAGAGCTGGAGTCTGGCCAGAGCTCTGAGTCAACCAGCTGTAGGAGGAAAAAAAAACCCCACCACCTCACCAGCCTGAGTGTTTGCAGGCAGAAGATGAAGCACAGATGCTTCCATCCAGTTGGTTATTTGCTGATGTGGAGTTTTCCTCTCCAAAAACTCCAAAGGACCTACAGTGCCTGACCTGGGGACCATCAGTTTGCAGGAGGTAGTTTGTCTTTTCATTTTTCTTAGGTTTGATTTGATTTTTCTGCTCATTTTCTATTAATTTTCTTAGGTTTTGTTTTTGTGGTGTGCCCGAGGACTTGGGTTGGTTTCTATCAGAATTTGGGTGAGGTTGCCTGGAGTACAGGAGCACATGGCTTGGGGGGTGGCATGTTGTCCCTCCTCTCTACCTCCTTTTTTGGGTTTAATGGGTGATTTTTGAGGCCATCAAGTTTAACCCTCTGTAGCCCAGTATCACATGTGCCCTGGGGAGGGATCTGTGGGCTCAGTTCTGTGTTATGGAGGGTTTAGGTAGTGGTGTGGTTTTTGGACTCAAGTTTGGGTTTTGTGCATGTTGGGTGCTGGCACCCCAGGACATGGAGTGGAGTGAAGGACACAGGTCTTCTGGACATGTTCCAGCAGGGTGCACTTCCCAAAGCTTATGTCTTTATTGGGGAGCCAGAGATGTTTGTATCTGCAAAACTGTCTGGTCTTGGCACTGTGAGGAACATGCAAGGGAAGAGCTAGTGGTGGCCTTATAGCCTGAAAGAAGGTCCTGGGCTGGTGGCAGTGGCAGCCTGGTGAATATTAATCAGTTGCTGGGTTTTTCTCTCTGAAATTCCCTTCTGTTGGTGGGGCTCCCATCAATCTTTATGCAAACCACACAAAGCATGACACATGACCTGAGATCATTCCAGGTTCTCACACCCTAGCTGATGTGTGGGGCTGGAGTGGGATTTGCAGAAGATGTCTGTCTGCCAATTTGCTTGGGTTCAGAGCAGAGAGGTGGAAGATGCAGTTGATGCTGGGTTGGTGGGCTGGGAAGGGTCTGGCTTTCCATCCTCTGGGCAGAAAGATGTACCCTCAGCAAGGGGTGAGATACATTAGTCTTCCTGTCCAACCAAACCCCTCCATTTTTAGTAAAAAATGTAGAAAATGGGTCTCCTGAGCAGCCTTGCAAGTTATGCAAAGAGGACACTTGTCAGAAATCCAGTTTTCCTTAGGAAGCCAGGTCTTAGAGATTTTTCTGGTGGGTCCCAATTTGTGCTGCTGTTGACACTTCCCTGCCCATGTCTCCTTGCTGTCTGCTGAAGTTGTCTGAACCTCACAGCTGGAGGGGGTTGTTAGAAGATGTCTGCCGTAGTTTGTTTGCAGGATTTGCTGTTGCAAAACGTGCTTGGTGCTGGTTGCCTGGTCTGCTCTGCTTAAGGAGGCTCGTATCTTGATGCTCTCCTTGCTCCCACCACTGCTCTTCACTCGTGGTGGGGCTGAGAAGCACCCTCTGGTGCTCTCCATGTTTTGTGTTGAAGTTTACACCCTGGTGGGAAATGTCATGCCCTGTGCAGTTCAGTCAGAGCTGATATTTATGGGATTGTGCTCCAACTTGCTGGGTGGAGAGCCCTCCTCCCAGAGAAACACAAATATTTTTGTGGCAGCAAGATCTAACCCCCATTTTTGGGAAGTTTTATTGGCCTCTTCCCTGCAGATGGTTCCTGCAGCTGCCACAACACCATTGGTTTACAGCAACAGGGACCTCTTACAGGAGCAACAGCTTTTCCTTCACAATGGTGGGGCCTAGAGAGTGAAGCATGACATGGTAGCATCACAGTTGGTGCCCCATGTAGGCAGGAGAAGGCTGGGCGTGACCAGGAGGTTGTTTTCTGGTTGAAGTCCTGCATCTTTTTGGTATAAAACAGAGGAGCAGCACATATGGGGGAGTCCTTTGGCTCCTGTGCTGATGGAGGAGCTTGGTAGAGGTGTGATCATCCATGTGGAGGGTCCAGGTAGAACAAGTCCAGAGAAGGGCCACAAAAGTGATGAGAGGGCTGGAGCAGCTCTCCTATGAAGACAGGCTGGGAGAGTTGGGGTGTTCAGCCTGGAGAAGAGAAGGTTCCAAGGAGACCTTAGAGCACCTTCCAGTGCCTGAAGGGGCTCCAGGAAAGCTGGGGAGGGGCTTGGGACAAGGGCAGGGAGTGAGAGGACAGGGGAGCATGGATCTAAACTAGAAGAGGGGAGATTTAGGTTGGACATTAGGAGGAAATTCTTTACTCTGAGGCTGTTGAGACCCTGGCCCAGGTTGCCCAGAGAGGTGGTAGAGGCCCCATCCTTGGAGATAGTCAATGTCAGGCTTGACCAGGCTCTGAGCAACCTGGTCAAAAAGGTCCCTGTGCACTGCAGGGTAGTCTGGACTAGGTGACCTTTAAAGCTCCTTTCCAACCCCACACACTCTATCATTCTAGGATTCCTAATCATGTTTATAGCTCAAAAAGCTGTATTTTTTTTTTTTTCATCTTGTGAGCAGGGTGCTCAGCCCTCATCCACGCTGAGTTGGCATCATGGCCACCCCTGTTGGCTGCGGAGCTCATCTCCTGCTTCCCAGCAATGCCAGAAGCCATGCATGATGTATGGCCACAAAAACCCTCACCCTGTTGCTTCTGATTAAGGAGAAAGGTTCCTGGGCCAAACTGTGCAGCTGGTGACTCCTGTGGAGCTTTGCCCTGAGCAGAATTGGGTCAGGGATGCATCACCAAGTGCAGGTGCTCAGCAGCAACTTGACCTCAACCTTGGAGATCCTGGTTATCCAAAGCTTGGATTTCACAAAATATTTTCAAACCCTAAGACTTGTCTCACATCACTTGCAGCATTAATTTGGTTTCCAGTCCTCCAAAGCTTTGGACAAGGCCCATGTTTCAGGTGCTGTGGCCCATGACTCAGAAGATAATGAGCAGTTGGTTGTACTCACCTGCTTTGCTTGCTAAAAACAGGGAGAAAAGTTGAAGTGTTTTGTTTCCTGTGAAGACAAGGTGTATTTCAGTTGAGTTTCTCTCATTATGGGCTGTTAAACCTCAGAAATTCCTAACTGCTTGTCGACTCATTATTTGATTTGAGTTGTTTTTTTAAATAGAAAAGCAATGTTGCCCCCTTTTAGTGGCAAGATAGAAATATTTGGAAGAGCAGGTGGATTATGGAGGACTCCTTGAGTACAGCAGAGGAGGATGCTTGCCCAGGTAGTGATGCGAACTTGTTGAGCCACCCAATTTTTGGCAGTGGACAGTAAGCACTGAGAAACCCTATCAGGGGCATGTTAGAACATTGATGTCCAGCTCCACAGATCTTCCTTGGGTCATTTCTTGTGTTATCATAGAATCCCAGACTGGTTTGGGTTGGAAGGGACCTTCAAGATCACCTAGTTCCAACCCCCTGCATGGGCAGGGACACCACCCACCAGCCCAGGTTGCTCCAAGCCCCATCCAACCTGCCCTTCAACACTGCCAGGCAGCCATATATCATATCAGGAATGTCATGAGGAGGAGGACAGTCTTTCTCTGCCACCTTCAAGACCCACCAAACTGTGATTATAGTAATAATTTCAAGGCTCTTGCCCTTTTTGTGGTGCCCAAGTGGAAGGGCAGAAGGACAAAATTAAGTGATGAAGATGTTGGTATTGGTTTGGATTCATATCCTAGGGGATATGAGCACCTTGAGTTCTTGGCCCCTGAGGACAAGAAGGACATGGAGGGGCTGGAGTGTGTCCAGAGAAGGGCAAGGGAGCTGGGGAAGGGGCTGGAGCACAAGTGTGAGGAGGAGCAGCTGAGGGAGCTGGGGGTGTCCAGCCTGGAGCAAAGGAGGCTGAGGGGAGACCTGCTGGCTCTGCAACTGCCTGAGAGGAGGTTGGAGCCAGGGGGGTCGGGCTCTGCTCCCCAGGAACAAGGGATGGGACAAGAGGAAATGGGCTCCAGTGGTGCCAGGGGAGGTTGAGATTGGATCTTGGGCAGCATTTCTTGCTGGCCAGGGTTGTCAGGCCCTGGCCCAGGCTGCCCAGGGCAGGGCTGGAGTCCCCATCCCTGGAGGGGTTTCCAAGCCGTGTAGATGTGGTGCTGAGGGCCATGGGTCAGTGGTGGCCTTGGCAGGGCTGGGGGAATGGTTGGACTGGATGATCTGAAAGGGCTTTTCCAACCAAAATGTCTCTATCATTCCTTGATTCTGCTCAGACTCAATGTGTGACCTTGGCTGAGTCACTCTAGTCCAGGTTACATGAACTTCTAAACAAGGCCTCCAGCCTTTGTCCCTTCACATTGGTGGCTGATGACTTCATGGTGGTGTAGAGAGTGCCCAGCCCTGTGTGCCCTGGCATGCTGTCATTTTGCATGTCATGACTTCAACTGGCACTTATCTAGTTGGTCTAGAGGCCAAGAAATGTCTCTGAGATGTGCCAGAGGGGGACCTCTCCATCTCTAGTTCTTCCTTCTTTATGCCTTGGTTATATCAGTGTTGGTGATGAGTGAAATGGACTTTCATGGAGTGACTTGAGATGTAGAGCTTGGTGTGAAGCAGAGGAAAAAAGTGTGAAGTTCTGGATTGGGAAGGAGATAGAAGATGGGAGGCCAACCTTTTTGCTGGAGATACATCCTGGCAGGATGTAGGACTCCAGGCCAAGTGAGCTTGATGCTGTGCAAGGAGCAAAATGCAGTCAGCATCCTGACGAGCTCACCTTGTGAGTTGAGACAGGCATGCGGATCTAGACATGGAAAAAAGGTGGAGAAGCAAGGGAACATCCATCCAGAGTAACTGTTTCTTGGTTTTCCTCTTCACCAAATGTCACCGTTTGACTCAGGTCCGACAACAATGCTCTCGATCCCCTCCCCCCCCACCCAGGTAGGGAAGGAGAGAGAGAAAAAGAGAGAGACTTGGCTGGATTGAAAACTAAACTACACAGCTTTAATTAAAACACTAATGAATGATACAAGAAAATATATACAATTATATACAGATATGTTCAGGTATGGGCAAAAGCCTCTCGCCTCCCCCCACCCCAGCAACTCCCACAGCACTTCCCTGAACTGGGAAGAGTCCCGAGGAATCCCGGAGCTGCTGCTGGAGAAAGCACAGAGTGATGAGGGTCAGGAGAGCTCGAGCCTGGGGGTCGACGGTGATGGATGAACAGAGTCCTCCCTGGATGCCGGCCATGGACGGAAGAGAAGGGGAGAAAAAGAAGGAAGGAAGTTGTCTTCTGTGATCTCTGACCTTCCTCTGAGCTTACGTAGATATATGGAATGGAATATCTTTGGCCAGTTTTGCTGTCTGTCTAACTCACCCTCCTACAGGGGGGTCACAGATCTCCCCATAGTGTCTGAGCCGGCAGAGTGAAGGTGCGGCCTTGAAGCCTCAGTAGTTAGAAAAACATTCCAGTGTCTTATCAGCCTAGCAGAACACACTGTTGCTAGTGAACGGAAAGCTTACTGAAGGGAAAAAAAATGAGTAAAAAGAAAAATTGGCTTCATCCTGGCTCAAACCAGGACACCAAACCACCCTATGGCTGGAGGAGCAATGGGACATGGATCCAGGGTAACTGTTGCTTGGTTTAACTCTTCACCAAACCGCCCTGGGGCTGTCACACCTTAATTTTAGTCACTGTTTTGCCCTGTTTTGTCAGTCTAGTGATGAAACCACTCTTCCACAGACCTTAATGTGTCCTCAGTATGTCTCACAGTGATAATCCTGTTGCCTTCAGAGAAATGATGTGGATGTGGCCTTAGCTCAGTGTTGGGATTCACACCAACTCCTAAGTTGGGACATTAGAACTTATTTATTTTTCCTTCAGTTAATCCACTTCCTCTCCTCAAAGGGAAGCTTCAAATATCTACCCTGAGAGTTTTCCCCTCTCATTTTCCACTGAACCTTTGTGAGATCCCATGGGTTTTGAGTGATGGTTGGAGGCTCTGACAGAGGAGAAGCATCATTCTGACAGACAGCAGGTATTTTGGAAACCAGCGACCAAAAAAACCCCCAAAACAGGGTCTCGGAAGTAAGAAATGTCCATTTTTATTGCATATGCAGTTGAGAACAACCTCTCCTTGCCAGTGGCAGCTCTTCAAACGGGAAACATGAATTGGCTAAAATGGCTTGAAGGAGCTAATAAAATTATACTCCCAAGGTCCCATTATTCACATTTGGAATGCAAATTACTGAAGACCTTTCACAGCTACAGTGGGGAAAAGAGAGTTTTCATGAGCTTCCCATAATTTAGCTGCTGAGCAGATTAATACTAATAAAACAGCCAATTGGAGCCCATTTCTACTCTGTTATACTCCAGGGGTTGTCGCTCTTCAGGTGTTCACTTAAGCAGCATCTAATGAGCTCTGCTCACAAGAAAGTACATTTTTGTAACACCTTAAATATCAAAATGACTATCCAGGAATCTCTTTCCCAAGGCTTGGAGTTTTTCCTTGCTGTAAATCCTTTGGTTAAAATGCTGCTCATGCACAGGATGTTTCTGAATGTGGTGTTGGTGGGAGAAAATACCTTGTAGGATTGGGTGCAGAGGATATTCTGATCACCTGGAATGACAGGGAGTTTCTGCATGAGTTACAAAATACTTATCAAAATTAGAGCAACATGGACTTGACAGATGGGATGCCATCCAGGGGAACCTTGACAGGCTTGAGAGGTGGGCCCATGCCAACATCATGAGGTTTAACAAAGCCAAGTGCAAGGTCCTGCACCTGGGTTGGGGCAATCCCAAGCATGAATACAGACTGGGTGGAGAATGGGCTGTGAGCAGCCCTGAGGAGAAGGACTTGGGGGTGTTGGGTGATGAGAAGCTCAACATGAGCCACCAATGTGCACTTGCAGTCCAGAAAGCCAACTGTGTCCTGGGCTGCATCCCCAGCAGCATGGCCAGCAGGTTAGGGGAGGCAAGTGTTCCCCTCTGCTCTCACAAGACCCCACCTGGAGCACTGTGTCCAGTTCTGGAGCTCTCAGAACAAGAAGGACCTGGACCTATTGGAGAAAGTTCTGAGAAGGGCCAAAAAAATTGAGATGGCTGGAGCAGCTCTGCTCTGGAGACAGGCTGGGAGAGTTGGGGTGTTCAGCCTGGAGAAGAGAAGGCTCCAAGGAGACCTTAGAGCACCTTCCAGTGCCTGAAGGGGCTCCAGGAAAGCTGGGGAGGGGCTTGGGACAAGGGCAGGGAGGGATGGGATGAGGGGGAATGGATTAAAACTGGCAGAGGGGAGATTGAGGTGAGACATGAGGAGGAAATTCTTTTGTGTGAGGGTGGTGAGACCCTGGCCCAGGTTGCCCAGTGAAGCTGTGGCTGCCTCATCCCTGGCAGTGTTGAAGGGCAGGTTGGATGGGGCTTGGAGCAACCTGGGCTGGCGGGGGGGGTCCCTGCCCATGCA
>NW_009951741.1:7244-26116 GCF_000747805.2 Chaetura pelagica | reverse complement strand
CATATAAGGGATGTTGGCTGAGCTTTTGTGATGGGAGGTTAAAAACCTACAGAAGGGCTTGGATGAAATAAAGGTATATATGGAGAGTAGAGAAAAGGCTGAATGAGAATATGCTTCTTCTGTCCCTCACCTCAAAAAAGCAAGATGTAAAGAGCTGCGGAGTAAGGCCAACAGGAGAGAAAAGAGGAAAAAAAAAATGTAGCTCTTTATTTCAGTGACATTAATTCTTTTTTTTTTTTTTTTTTTTCTGCTGCTGTCTCAGGAAAAACAGGGTTTTATCTTCTGTCTTTCATACCTCTCATGACCATGTCAGTATACCTGCTTTTGTTTGCTGAACAATAGGAGTACAGTTGGCATTGAGCCAAAGCCTGAGCTGTTCTGCACCTCAACATGGCTTTCAGTTCAGATAAATAGTTGGACTCATTCAAGGAGTAAATCAAAAGAAGGAACTTGAGCCTCCAACCTACAAGTGCTGTGCACGGAAGGATATAAACATGTCAGTTCTTCAGTGTGCAGTTCAGTGCAAAGCTTGGGCTAGAGGAGACTTGGTGTTTTGGCCTTCCTGTAGCCCTCTTTGGGGTCTTGGTGGAGAGTGCAAGGGTATTTGGGGTTAGAACCTTTAGAAATCCAGGAGAGTGGAAATTTCTTGCCTCTCTGAGGCAGGTTGGTTGGCTGTCCTGTTTCTTAGCTTTGTCTTTGGTGCTTAGTGCTGTCAGTCTGAGCAGAAGGGCATGGAGTGATAGGATGAAGGGGAGTAGTTTTAAGGTGAAAGAGGGGAGATTGTGCTTAGACATCGGGAAGAAATTCTTTGTGAGGGTGAGACACTGGAACAGCAGTCCTGAACTACACAAGCACCTCCTGTACATCCTTGATTGTCCCTGCTTTGGACCAGGGGTGAACCAGGAGACGTTTTGAGGACTCTTTCAGTACTTTGATGCTGTGTTCTTTGTTTTCCTTTGGGGCTGTGTAAGGCATCCTGTGCCTAACTCAGCATAGGCTTGTTCCCTGATTTCTTGGGAAGAATGCATGGTCTCCTACTGGAGTGGAGGGACAGCAAATCTTCTTCTTGATACCCAAAATATCTGTGGCTGAAAGCACAGGACAATTGCTTCTGAGTCATTTCAATCCCAAAGCTTCATCCTTAAGCAATCACTGTCAGAAGTTTTGCATCCAGTACCTGAAGGGGCTCCAGGAAAGCTGGGGAGGGACTTTGGACAAGGGCAGGGAGTGATGGGACAAGGGGGAATGGATTAAAACTTCAAAAGGGGAGACTGAGATGGGGTATTAGGAGGAAATTCTTTGGTGTGAGGGTGGTGAGACCCTGGCCCAGGTTGCCCAGAGAAGCTGTGGCTGCCTCATCCCTGGCAGTGTTGAAGGGCAGGTTGGATGGGGCTTGGAGCAACCTGGGCTGGTGGGAGGTGTCCCTGCCCATGCAGGGGCTTGGAACTAGATGATCTTTCAGGTCCCTTCCAACCCAAACCATTCTATGATGATTCTATGAGCCCCAACAACAGCCATGTGGAAAGCAAGCATGGGTGTGACCACTCTTGTGTCCCCAGAACCCTTCACCAAGGTCTTTGGTTGATGGATGTGCCTATTCCCATGAGCATTACTCATCTGAAGAGGGATTGTAAGACAATAACCTTGCTTGTCATTGCCAGAAGGTATTGTCATGCCTCCCAAGCCTTGCAAATCACTTGTGGCCTGACATGGTTGTCTGTATTTGTGAGGAGAAACCTACAGAGAAGTTCTTTTTCTTATATGTTGATGCTAGGAAATAAATCATGTTCCTTCTGTCTTGTGCATGGGGAGAAGGTTTTCTTCCATGCCTTCAAATGGGGTGATTAATAACAACCATTAATCCCCATGAATGACAGCAGGATATTAGGAGTGAAACGTTAAAATAATTGGAGAGGCTGTTGTCAGGTCACAAGCTGCCCCATTCTCTTCAAAGATCATATTTTCATAAGGTGTAAATGTCTCTGGACTTGAGGTTTTGGTTGGAGATCGAGTTTTGGGAATGTAGAGAGGAGGATCATGTCTGAGGGCATTGCAGGGTCTCTCCTGCACAGTCTGGATCAAAACAGAACTGAAATTCCAGTCTTAATGAATTAAAGTTGATTTTGGGAAAACTTGGACTCCTCATAAAGCTGATGTTGAATTTGGCAACTAGATATGTTCCCCAGGGGGAGTGAATTTATTTTTGACGTCCAGGCATTTCATTCCAAATGTCAAAATGAAACGTGTCATTTCGGAAACACAGAAACATTCTTTTGACATCTTCTCAATGGAGCTTTTCAGCTTTTTTTTTGGAAATGACAGTTTGCAGCTCAGAGGAGGAAAGGTTCAACAAGACTTGGAAGTAAACAAAGAAATTTTCATTTAAACAACATGTTGAGGGGTGGGAAACTTTTATGTCACCCAAGCCCTTTTCTTTCCTCTCAGATCTGTTTCTTATAGATCAAGCCTTTTTTTTCCTGCTTTTAGCACAAATAGGAAATGTCACTGGATTTAAAAGGTTTCTTGTTAACCCCCTTCCAGCTCCCAGGGGGCCCTGGTTTGGAAATGGTGAAAGACATTGGTGGAAAACCCATGCAGGAATATCTAGGAATAGTCCCTTAACACCTGATGAGCCTTAATACAGGATTTCATGGTGGGCCTGCAAGGATACCTATGGTGCCCAATGCAGCATCCCAACCCATGTTGGCCATCCTGAACTTCATGGTAAAGCCGGTGAGAGTCTGCATAACACTGCGGCAAAAGCTGTAGCAGGGTTCTAGTAGGGCTGGAGGAGATGATGAGACATCATCATCAGTGCTGGGTCCTGTGTTGCACCAGACATTGCAGCTGTCTGACTGTTTTTGAAATGAGTCCCATTGTCTGACTCAATTCTCTCTGGAGTACCATGTCTCCACAAAATCTGCTTCTCAAGACCCAGGATAGTATTCCTGGCTGTGGCATGAGGCACAGGATATGTCTCCAACCATCCTGTGCTTGTTTCCACCATTGGAAGCACATAGCGCTTACCCTGGCGGCTCTGAGGCAGTGTGATCATAGAATCATGGAACCCTAGGGGTTGGAAGGGACCTCGAAAGATCATCTAGTCCAACCCCCCTGCCAGAGCAGGGTCACCCAGAGCACATCACACAGGAACGCATCCAGGTGGGTTTGGAATGTCTCCAGTGAAGGAGACTCCACACCCTCCCTGGGCAGCCTGTCCCAGGGCTCTGTCACTCTCACAGTAAAAAAATTTTATTTGGATATTCACCTTGAACCTCCTATGCTCCAGTTTGCACCCATTACCCCTTGTCCTATCACTGGTCATCACTGAGAAAAGCCTAACTCCATCTCCCTGACACTCACCCCTTACATATTTGTAAACATTGATGAGGTCACCCCTCAGTCTCCTGTTCTCCAAGCTAAAGAGACCCAGCTCCCTCAGCCTTTCCTCATAAGGGAGATGTTCCACTCCCTTAATCATCTTAGTAGCTCTGCGCTGGACTCTTTCAAGCAGTTCCCTGTCCTTCTTGAACTGAGGGGCCCAGAACTGGACACAATACTCCAGATGCGGCCTCACCAATGCAGAATAGAGGGGGAGGAGAACCTCTCTTGACCTACTAACCACACCCTTTCTAATGCACCCCAGGATGCCATTGGCCTTCTTGGCCACAAGGGCACATTGCTGGCTCATGGTCATCCTCCTGTCTACCAGGACCCCCAGGTCTCTTTCACCTACACTACTCTCCAGCAGTTCAGCCCCCAACCTGTACTGGGACATGGTGTTGTTCTTCCCCAAATGTAAAACTCTGCACTTCCCCTTGTTGAATTTCATCATGTTTCTCCCCGCCCAACTCTCCAACCTATCTAAGTCTCTCTGAATGGCAGCACAGCCTTCTGGTGTGTCAGCCACTCCTCCCAGCTTAGTGTCATCAGCAAACTTGCTGAGGGTACATTCTATACCCTCATCCAGGTCGTTGATGAAGATGTTGAACAACACCGGTCCCAGCACCGACCCTTGTGGGACTCCACTAGTAACACACCTCCAACCAGATTCTACCCCATTGACTACAACTCTCTGACTCCTTCCTTTCAACCAGTTCCTAATCCACCTCACTTCCTGGTCACCAAACCCATACCTGATCAACTTATCCACAAGGATGCTGTGGGAGACGGTGTCAAATGCTTTACTGAAATCAAGATAAACCACATCTACCGCTCTACCATCATCTATCCACCTAGTAATTTCCTCATAGAAGGCTATGAGGTTAGTCAAACATGATTTACCCTTGATAAAACCATGCTGACTGCTCTTGATGACCCCCATGTCCTTGATGTGCCTGGAGATAGTCACAAGAACAAGTTGTTCCATCACCTTTCCAGGGATGGAGGTGAGGCTGACCGGTCTATAGTTACCCGGGTCCTCCTTCTTGCCCTTCTTGTAGACTGGAGTGACATTTGCTATCCTCCAGTCCTCAGGCACCTCACCTGTTGCCCATGATTTACTGAAGATGATGGAGAGTGGCCTAGCAATGACCTCCGCCAGCTCCCTCAGCACCCTTGGGTGCATTCCATCTGGACCCATTGATTTATGGATGTCCAGATTACTCAACTGATCCCTAACCCAATCCTCATCTACCATGTCAAACTCTTCCTCTATCTTGACTTCTTCTGGGGCTATATGAATCTGGGGCTCATAGGGAGACCCTGCAGGAGTGAAGACAGAGGCAAAGAAGGCATTCAGCACCTCTGCCTTCTTTATATCCTCTGTCACCAGGGCTCCCACCTCATTCCTCAATGGGCCAATATTGCCTCTATTGCTAGTTTTGCTAGCTATGTACTTGAAAAAGCCCTTTCTATTATCCTTAACCTGACTTGCAAGGTTAAGTTCCAAGGAGGCCTTAGCTTTCCTAATTGCCTCCCTACATCCTCTGACAACAGTCCTATATTCCTCCCAAGTGACCAGCCCCTCCTTCCATGATCTATAGATTTTCCTTTTCCACTTAAGTTTGCCCAGTAGTTCCTTCTTTAACCATGCAGGTCTCCTAGCACCCTTACTAGATTTCCTAACCATTGGGACACTCTGATCCTGTGCTTGCAAGAAGTGGTCCTTGAATGTTGACCAGCTATCTTGAGCTCCTTTATTTTCTAGCACCCTGTCCCATGGGATTTCCCTTAATAGATGATTGAGGAGACCAAAGTTTGCCCTGTGGAAGTCCAGGGTTCTGGTCCTGCTGGGTATTTTGTTCCTTCCACACAGGATATGTACTCATATAAAATCTGTTTTGTTGTGATTACATCAGCTCAGTTAAGATTTTATTAGCATTTAAATTCTATCACCATGCCTTACAAATTAGGTAGTTAATATTGTACAAACAAGGCAAACAAATAATTATCTTACTGTATTGCTTAATAATCTACCTGGTCTTCTGACATTTTTCAAAAAGAATTTTCAGCTTCAGTACAATACATTTTTTTTCTACTATGTTCTTGTTTGTTACACAGTTGTCAGGCTTTTCACTCTCAGTCTATCCTTCTTTCTCTCTTTCTTTACCTTTCTTCTTTTAGATTCTGTAGTATTGCTACATTAAAAGAGAAAGCAAGGAGACTTGCTATTAAGGGGAAGAAATTCAAAGTAGAGTGAAAAGTCATAGCAGTACTGTGAATAATTAGAATGCAATGATTCTTTGAAATATAAATATGTGTAATTTTGTAGGAGTGTAAAATGGTTTGGTTTTTTTGTCCCTTGTTTTTTCTTTCTGGGTTTCAGTGTTTAGGAGTAAGGTAGGACAGGTAACAGCTTCTGTTGTTCAAATTTAAAAAAATGGAAGAGAATATTTCAGATTATCCCATATTTTGTTTTATTTTTATTTTTCTATTATAACCACTTATTTATTTGTTTATTTGTTTTATCTAAATGTTGCATTTTAAAATGCTTTTAAATTCCCTCTTTCAGAGGTTTACCTTTTCTGAATTCACAGCTCAGCAAATCTGCAGGAATTCAAAACTGTTTCTCTACCACCACATTTGTTTTTATTATGTATGTCTTCAAAAAGAGGTTATTCTAAACATTACAGATTTACCTATGGATAAGAAATCATGAGTTATAATATTATCTTTTCCAATCCTTTCAGTTCTCAGTTTTCTCAGTCTAGCTTCTGTCACTGCATTGCTGAGGAGAACAGCTCACCTACCCTGAGGTCTCTGCCATGCACCTTTCAATCCCTTCAGGCGACACCACCCTATGGATGTTCAACCACAGGTCTCTCCTTACGAGGGGCCTTCTCTGTACCAGAACGTTGTTACATCCCATGAGTCACTTTTCATTTGGTGCAGAAGATGGATACAAAGGTTAAAACAAGCTTTGGCTTTCCCAGTTGAGGACCACGATGGGTCTGCTGGACATGTTTTTGGTAGCAGCCATCAACATCAGAGCCACATCTGGTAGAGGGTTGAGTTGCACTCTGTGTCCAAGAGGTTGTGGAAGCATTTTGCTTCTCAGCTTTACCAGGGGCTGCTGAGCTTTACCTCCATGACCACAGCTACTATTTCAGATGCCCTAGCATGAAATCCAAGCAAGGAGCTACACCAGACCTTGTGAAGCCTGCACCAAAATGGGGTGAGAGCCAGACAAGGTGCCATGAAGCATCTTGAGTGACACCACCATCTGGATCCTGCCCCATGTGTCCATAACAAAGTTGACTTTATCTGAACTGGGTGCTGAAGTTCCCATAAAGCTCAGAGGAGTTGCAGTCAGGGAAGCTGGGAGGATGGTTCATCCCCAGTCACCACCTGTAACTGTTTGGACTGCCATGGAGTTCACCACCTCACATTTGGCCTCTGACATGCCTAAAATTAGTCAGTTTGAACCCACCTTCTGGCCCTTTGGTAGAAGTCCTCCTTAAGACTGAATGTTTCGAGCAACCCTATAATGACCCAGTGCTGTGTGAAAAGGGAGGAGGAGGGATTCCCTTTCCCTTGGAACAAGGTGAGAATTCCCAAAGGTGGCAATCACAGGTGCTTGGAGAGCCCTGGAAAGCTTCTCACTGTGATCTTCTGGCCTCCACAGAAGAAAAACATGTTGGGCCATTTTATGAGAACTGGTTTCCTTGCTTTATTTTGCCTTCCCATGTTGACCAGAACCAAGGAAGTCTGAAAAACAAAGAACTGTGGGAGGAGTTGAACCAAAACACCTCAAGCTGGAGTAAACTCTGGGATGGGGATTTGTTTCTGGGCTCTTTTCAGCAAAAACAAAGACTTGAGACTAGGCATCCCATTCTCTCCCATCTACTAGAGGGGAAATGTCTTCTCAGCCAAGGAAAGCAAGGTTTCCACTGGGGCATTTTCACACTCACAGGATGCTGCCTTGGCACCTCTGGAGAAGTTCTTGGGGTAGCAGACTCCACTTCAGACCATCCTTGCAGTAACAGTTTTGGTGTCTGAAGAAAATGTGCTCAAATCTGCACCTGGAAGATGCACATAGCTGATGAGATCCCTCACCCACATTTAGCTCAACCGCTTGTTGAGGCTGCCTGGCTTCACTGGCCAGATCAAGTCCTCCTCATCCATCAGCTGGGTATATAGACCCTACCAGGGTCTACCAGCCAAGCTGGCTTGGTGCTGCTAATGAGCAGGAGTTGACACCAGTCACTGGTGATTCAGCAGGCTGGGTGAAGTGTGTAGTTGGCTTTTTCTGCCCTTTTTTTCATAAATAGATGTCAACAGAGCTGTTATCACAGGTGGAAGGGGTTTAGCCCTGAGCCCCCTCAAGGCATTGCCAACTCTTGATAGAACCCATAACTCATTTTCACTTCCATTAATGGTTTGCACCTATTTCTAGAAGGTTTCTTCTAGAAGGGAGCTGGTGGTGGGTGCCCTGGTGATAGATCTGCTATGTCCTAAGGCAGGAACTGGCTGAACTGGGGGTTCTCAGGAGATGGTGGCATCTCAGGACATGCATGGCAGTGATGCTTTTGGCACTTCGATTTCAGACAAACCATGAGCTGACCCAAACCTTTGGGGTTAGGTGGAATTTTGGAAACTGGTAGATGAGAGCTGTGAGGTCCTCAGCTCTGCCTAAGCTGAGTGGGGGGGTGTGTGTGCTCCATATCCACCTGCTCCTGTGTGCTCCACAGGATTTGGTCCTAAATGTTAAGGAGAAAGAAATAGAAATACCTAGGGATGTCATGGGCACCTTGAATCATGAGAGGGTCGGAAATGGCCCCTGAAGGTGTCTGGCTTGGAGTCCTAGATGTGAATTTTAAAGCTTCTTTCTAGGTTGTGTTTCAAGGATGATTTTATTTGATTTTATGTTGAAATCTGCTCTTCTGCATTGATTTTAGATGTAATTTCTTCCCTGAAAGGTTTGTCAGGCCCTGGGCCAGGCTGCCCAGGGCAGGGCTGGAGTCCCCATCCCTGGAGGGGTTTCCAAGCCGTGTAGATGTGGTGCTGAGAGCCATGGGTCAGTGGTGGCCTTGGCAGGGCTGGGGGAATGGTTGGACTGGATGATCTGAGAGGCCTTTTCCAACCATAACAATTCTATTATTTATGCTTATTATCTGATTCTGAGTTCACAGACATCATCAGTGATAGAACCTAGGGGAACAGCTTTGAACTGGAAGAGGGGAGATGTAGGTTGGACATTGTCACCATTTGACTCAGGTCCGACAACAACGCTCTCGATCCCCTCCCCCCCCCACCCAGGTAGGGAAGGAGAGAGAGAAAAAGAGAGAGACTTGGCTGGATTGAAAACTAAACTACACAGCTTTAATTAAACACTAATGAATGATACAAGAAATATACAGATATGTTCAGGTATGGGCAAAAGCCTCTCGTCTCCCCCCACCCCCAGCAACTCCCACAGCACTTCCCTGAACTGGGAAGAGTCCCGAGGAATCCCAGAGCTGCTGCTGGAGAAAGCACAGAGTGATGAGGGTCAGGAGAGCTCGAGCCTGGGGGTCGACGGTGATGGATGAACAGAGTCCTCCCCGGACGCCGGCCATGGACGGAAGAGAAGGGGAGAAGAAGCAGGAAGGAAGTTGTCTTCTGGGATCTCTGACCTTCCTCTGAGCTTACGTAGATATATGGAATGGAATATCTCTGGCCAATTTTGCTGTCTGTCTAACTCACCCTCCTACGGGGGGGTCACAGATCTCCCCATAGTGTCTGAGCCGGCAGAGTGAAGGTGCGACCTTGAAGCCTCAGTAGTTAGAAAAACATTCCAGTGTCTTATCAGCCTAGCAGAACACACTGTTGCTAGTTAAAAGAAAGCTTACTGAAGGGAAAAAAATCAGTAAAAAGAAAAATTGGCTTCATCCTGTCTCAAACTAGGACACTAAGTTCCCTTCCAACCCAAACCATTCCATGATTTTATGATTATTTCAGTAGCTGGAATGACAACAGGAATGGATGAAGTCTCCCAAAGCTTGTTAGCATTCTGCTTTTCCACTTCTTCATGTTTGCATTGATTGCATGTTCCATTCCTTCATTGAATCTATGTTTTCATGTACCATGGTTCAGCCTGGCTTCCAAGGATACCAGAGACCTGGCTCTTGCTCTCTCCATGTAATTCTTGAAGCATGTGGTGGCTGAGGGTCAGTTTTGTTGGAGGGCTAAGCAAGAATTGGGAACATGTAGGTTTCTTGGAAATAAATGTCTTACTAGAAACCCTACAAACAACCTGAGTAAGGAAATACCTGCAGTGATATTAGTGTTGAATTTGGTGGTGGCAGAGTCATCTGAGATGGTTGCCAACCCAACTGCAGAAGCTTTCTCGGTGGCTGCTTTTTAACAAATGAGTCCTAGGGGTGCCTGCAGTCTCTGTACAGCCAGACACTCTTAGGATAAATGCTGAACCTCTTTCCCAGCTGTCTGGCACCTCATGTAGTCATTCATTTTCTGCAGAGCAGGGAGAAGAAGCAGCCAGACTGATGTTTGACTGTGAGATACAAAGGGGATGAACCTTTTGCAAGTGGTTGAGCTGGGCAGACATGAGGCTTGAATCAAAATCAAAAACCAACCCAACAACTTGTTAGTTCATTAGAGGTGATTAAGGGCTGCTTGGATGAATGGAAAAGCTGAGCAAAGCTGAATTTTTCCTGCAGAAAGAGCCCATGGAGGAGCTGGGGGAGCAGTCAGAGGTGCTGAGCATGAGGTGGTGCTTGTGTGCTTGGAGGCTTGAAGGGAGGTACAATCAGCAGCAGCACTTTGCACAAGAAGGAAAAAGATCAAAATAAAGCTCCCAAGCTTTTATTTTGAGAGGTGCTGGTGCCAGAGCAGCTGCAGCAGGACTGTGTCCTGGGATGCTCTGAGTTCAGCTGTTTTCCAGCTTTTTGGTTTGTTTTTTTTTCCACATTTACTTTGTACTGGGATTTTGTGCTAAATGAGACACCGTTTCCTTGTGGCAAGCCCCCTGTGTGCCACAGGATAGGAAGAAATCCTTATGTCTCACCTAAATCTCCCCTCTTCCAGCTTGAAACCATTCCCTCCTGTCCTCTCACTCCCTGCCCTTGTCCCAAGTCCCTCCCCAGCTTTCCTGGAGCCCCTTCAGGCACTGGAAGGTGCTCTAAGGTCTCCCTGGAGCCTTCTCTTCTCCAGGCTGAAGACCCTAACTCTCCCAGCCTGTCTCCAGAGCAGAGCTGCTCCAACCCTCTCATCACTGTGGCCTCCTCTGGACTCATTCCAATAGTTGTCTTCTTTCAGTTCCTTCTCTGGCAATATCCAATGACAGAGCAGTAAGGAGCAACTGCCTTTTCCTGCTGCCCAAAAGTGGGAGGTGAGGCTGGGTGGACTCACAACAAGGCCTCAGCAGGGCTGTCACCTTTCTCCACTTTCCTCCCTAATCGCTCTGTCCCCTTACATGGTAAAAGGGGGTTTTGCCTCTCTTTTCTTCTCATTTAATCCCTGGTGACCACAACTGGCCTCACCTCCTTGCTTGGAGATCCTATCAGCCAGGGATGTCCAATTGCTAGATTTATTTATGTACATGAGGAATATGGGAGTGAGCCAAAGAAGGGGTTACTGGAAAGTTGGGGACTTTTTATAAGGCCATGGAGTGAGAGGACAAGGGGTAAAGGCTTAAACTGGAAGAGGAGAGATTTAGGTGAGACATGAGGAAGAAATGAGGCTGGGCATCTGATCTTCAGAAATGAGGTCCCTGATGTTCAACATTCTCCAACGTTGTTGGTTTTATATCAGGGCCTAAGATTTAGGAGCAGTGTTTGGCCCTGAGGTGTTGTTTCCCCCTTGGTAATGTCAGGAGATGTTCCATGGACATTCTTGAAAGTGTTTTGAATCTGGGGAGAGGGATGAAATAACAGAGTGTTTCATCCCCTCAACCGACAAAGCAGCATGAGTGGAGTTCTGCAGAGGGAGGGCAAGTCAGCACAACATTAATCCTGGTGACTGGAATATAAATATGGAGGGGGTGGAGGAGGCTGGAGACCCTGCCCTGCCTTGTGCCATGCCAAGCATTGTCATTTAAGACCACAGTGTCCTAGTTAAGAAAGCAGCCATCCACACGTGTGCACACTCAAAATCACAGACTGGTTTGGGTGGGAAGGGACCTTTCAAGGCCATCCAGCCCAACCCCCTGCAGTGAGCAGGGGCATCTGCACCTAGATCAGGTTGCTCAGAGCCCCGCCCAACCTGAGCTGGAGTGTTTCCAGGGATGGGGCATCTCCCACTTCTCTGGGCACCTCATTTGAATGGAACCTGCCCCTAGTCTGGTCAAGCTCTTGCTCTCTCTGGTGTCCCTGTTTATCTCTCTGTGTCCTCTTCTCCCACTCACATGGCCCACTCTCTATTCTGGGAGCTGCTGCAGATGCAGTCAGGCTTTGGCTTGGACTTGCAGAGGGTGACTACTTTTTTTCACTGCAGACATCTGGTGTGTAGGGATTGTGGAGACAAGCTTCAAAATGTAGAGTCAGATGTCCAGAGCCCCATAGCTCAGGGATGTCTGGATGGAGGGTTTTGGGTTCTACTTTGAGTCCTGGGGGCTCTCTTCTCCCAGGAAGACTCCCAATTAGAAATGTACACAATGTCTGAGGAGCACACAGGCTGCCCAGGGGTCTCTTGGCCCTTGGACCATGTCTTTTGAAGGGTCACATCCTGATCAATATGGTGAGAGATGCCATCTCAGCCTGGACCTGTCCTGGGATTTCCTTGCAGTTGCAAAGCTTGGGTACAATCTTAGGGGAATGAAGGGTTCTAGCTTCAGCTTTGCTTTGAGCTTTTGGGGAACATCAACGTTAAGGTTTAGAGTTAGGTTTCAGGAGAAGGTGATCTGTGCCACCATGCCCAAGGCTGTGTGGCAGGAGGAGAGTGAAGACCCTTGCTGAGATGTACATAGCTGGCCTTAGGTGAGTGAGCATGAAGGCCAGAAGGGGGTTGGAGGCCAAAAGGTGGTGGGAGGCCAAGGAAGTGTTGAGGCTGAGCAAGTGTGGAGGCCAAAAAGAGTGTGGGAGGCTGAGAAAGAGTTGAGGCTGACCAAGCATGGAAACCAAAAGTAGGTGGGAAGCCAAAAGGTAGGTAAGAAGCTGAGAAAGAACTGAGGCTGAGCAAGTGTGGAGGCCAAAAAGGGGATGTGAAGCTAAAAGGGGGTGGGAGACCAAGGTAGAGTTGAGGCAGAGAGGAAGCATGGAGGCCAAAAGAGAATGGAAAGCCAAAGAAGAATCTAGGAAACAGGGGAAAGAAGGAAATGCCCATTTTTCACCATGGGAGTCCTACAGGGATGCTCACTAGTGCCTGAGCTGTTCAACAGATTCATAAAGGATCTGGAAAGAGGTGGCCAAGGACATGACAATGGTGATCACCTTTAGTGAAGTATTTCAGGTAGTTCAAAGCAGAGAGGTGGGGAAATATCTCGGCATTACTGTGGATTACAGTCACTGTCAGAAAGGCAAACAATGTGAGAAGTTGTTAGGGTGAAGGTTGAGAAGAAAAGGAGAACATGAGACACATGGCTGGACTTGATGATGCAGGAACATCCTGGAGAAAGTGCAGCCTGGTGGAGGTAGGAAGAATGGAGCAAGGAAGAGAAGCTCAACAAATTAGGTCATTTAGGGCTATAAAACCCCATCTTTTTTACAAATATGTAAGGGGTGAGTGTCAGGGGGATGGAGTTAGGCTTTTCTCAGTGATGACCAGTGATAGGACAAGGGGTAATGGGTGTAAATTGGAGCATAGGAGGTTCAAGGTGAATATCCGAAAAAATTTTTTTACTGTAAGAGTGACAGAGCACTGGAACAGACTGCCCAGGGAGGTTGTGGAGTCTCCCTCACTGGAGACATTCAAAACCCACCTGGATGAGTTCCTGTGTGATGTACTCTAGGTGACCCTGCTCTGGCAGGGGGGTTGGACTAGATGATCTCTCGAGGTCCCTTCCAGCCCCTAAGATTCTATGATTCTATGATTCTATGGTGTTCTGCAGTGGGACATGGTTCTTCAGGTGGTCCCTTGTGGTCCCCACATTCCTGTAGCTCTGGCAATGTCTAAGACTTTGAGGCCCATCTCTTACAGTTATTTCCAGTCTTCTGCTCAGCTTTTGAAGCTCCCTTTTGGTCTGAGCTTGCTGCTCAGCTCCTCCTAATTCTTCTGGAGGACACAGCTAGGAGACCAGGAGAAGGAAGGGGTGGCTGCCACGTGACCGTCTGGGTCTGAATAAAGCTACCACTGAACACGATGAGGTGGCAATCAGCACCATGCTGGTATTCCTGCAAGCTGGAGACCAGTAAGAGGTTTGACCTTAGCAGAAAAGGGATTTCTGAAGGCTTTCACCATTCTCCTAGTCCTCTTGGGTTTATGTTTTTACCAAAAAAAGTAGCAAAGAGCATTTTCCCAACATGCATTTGCTGTTCCATTCACTGGAAGCAGAATAAGCTCGGTGCTGGCCATGTTTGAAAGCCCTGGCAGCCTCAGAGGACCTCATTCAATATCCACTTTGTTTCAGCAATTAGCAAGATGAAAGAGCATCTGGAATGCAAATTGGGTGGGAGGACACGTGCCCAACATGAGGTCCCATGCTGGTAGGCAGCAGTTCTAACACCAAGAAACAAAAATGTCTCTTTCAGTCAAGAGATCTGCTTCTTGGGTTGTCTCCAAATGCCTGTCCATTGACACAATATGGTTTTTCTGATGGTGTTTCTCCAGAGCTGGCCCGTGAGGCCAGAAAAGCTTCTCTGTTCTGTGTGCCATTATTTGATAAACAACTTCTAATCCCATCTGGGGTATCTACCTAATGTGCCCCTGTCTTGGCTGTCATTGCAGTGTGGTGCAACCTCTGCTGAAGCTGAGCCTGCTCATCATTACAAGAAGCTGTGGCTGCCCCATCCCTGGCAGTGTTGAAGGGCAGGTTGGATGGGGCTTGGAGCAACCTGGTCTGGTGGGAAGTGTCCCTGCTCATGCAGGGGGGTTGGAACTAGATGATCTTTCAGGTCCCTTCCAACCCAAGCCTTTCTATGATCCTCCAAGTTGTGCTAAGGAGCTCCTGCCAACAGCTCTGGAGGGGAAGGGTTAGGGGAAGGTGTGCAACATCATTCCAAAGGCTGATGCTCTTAATCCATAATGATGGTCCCTGTTTCACAGACTCAGGGAGTGGTCAGGTTTGGAAGGGACCTCAGAAGATCATCTAGTTCAACCCCCTGCTAGAGCAGGATCATCTACAGCAGATCCCACAGGAACATGTCCAGATGGGTTTGGAATGTCTCTAGAGAAGGAGACTCCACAGCCTCTCTGGGCAGCCACTGAAGGTTAGGTCCTGTTATGGAGCCCTGTGAGGGAGAAGAGCAGATCCCAGATTACTGCTTAGTTTGAAAGCACAGGATGGAGAGAAAAAATGGCTTTTCACTCTTATCTACTGATCTGATGTAGAAGGTGCTGACATGTCGGGAGAGCAGCATGGTGCCTTTCTGCAGGGGACCACCCTTGCCCCTGGTGAGAGGTGTGAGAAGGATATGGTCCCAACCTGTAGCCAACACTAAAAGAAATATTTTCTATATTTTCTTAAAATGCATGGGAAAAAAATAGACCTTGAAGCATCAGTGGAAGGCAGCAGATGTTGTTGCTGGAAGTGGAGACAGGCTTTCATGGGAGGGTGTGGGTTAGGCTGGGTGTTGGGGCCCTCATGACATGGAGGGGCTGGAGCATGTCCAGAGAAGGGCAAGGGAGCTGGGGAAGGGGCTGGAGCACAAGTGTGAGGAGGAGCAGCTGAGGGAGCTGGGGGTGTCCAGCCTGGAGCAAAGGAGGCTGAGGGGAGACCTGCTGGCTCTGCAACTGCCTGAGAGGAGGTTGGAGCCAGGGGGGTCGGGCTCTGCTCCCCAGGAACAAGGGATGGGACAAGAGGAAATGGGCTCCAGTGGTGCCAGGGGAGGTTGAGATTGGACCTTGGGCAGCATTTCTTGCTGGCCAGGGTTGTCAGGCCCTGGCCCAGGCTGCCCAGGGCAGGGCTGGAGTCCCCATCCCTGGAGGGGGTTCCAAGCCATGTAGATGTGGTGCTGAGGGCCATGGGTTAGTGGTGCCTTGGCAGGGCTGGGGGAATGGTTGTACTGGATCATCTTAAAGGTCTCTTCCAACCAAAACAATTTCATGTTTCTGTGATCCTGATTGTCCAAAGAAAAATTGACCCAGACAGGGTTGTCCTGCTCTCAGGTGTTATGGCTGCTGAGGGAATGACCCTTTTGATAAGTTAACAATGAAATGAGTGGATGAATTACCAAACAAGTTCTGTAGATCCTTGCTTGGCAAGCAAACAATTGATTTCTTCTCTTAGGGGTTTCTAAACATTCTTCTTCAGTAAGTTTTGTTGGAAATTTAAAAGGAAAATACAGAGAGATGAAATTTCAGATTTGATTCCTTAAGATTTTTCCCTAGAGCTTGTGTAAGGATCTCTGGAAGGTCAGTGGCAGTTTCTGCTGTGGAATCATGTCACCATAGATACCCTCAGCTGCAGATCCTGCTGTCACAAGTCCAGCTGTGTAAGTGGCAAAGTGCAGATGCTATTTTTGATGGAGTGGCCAAGCCTTCTACTGTCCCTGTGCCTTGGCAGAGGAATGTTGCCATCTGCCACTATGCCAAGCCACTTGGCATTGCATGAAAGGGAGCTGTGAAGCCAAGAAGGAGGTGGTGGGGTGGGTAGGACAGGGTGTTGCCTCAGGATGGCTTGGAGACAGATCCCATCACCTCTTCATAGCTTCCATTTTCCCTGCTTTTCCCCACCTGCTCCCATTTTCCTTGCTTTTTCATCTTTCTGGGTGTTGGATGTTGTGAAGGACCAGGTATTTCCTTACACGAACATGAAATGTCCTTTGAGTCAGCCGACAAAACTGACTTAAAATGGTGTCTCCATACGGCAGGAAACCCCCTCTGTGTGTATGGGGGGGGGAGCAGCTGCTGCAGGGGAGGAGCCGTGGCCAGAAGCAGGGGCAGGACTAGGTCCCGCCTGATTGGCTGAAAAGCCCGGAAATGCAAAACTGCCGCCCGTCCCCGCTGCTGGGAGCTGAGCCGCCCGCTGCAGAGCCTGCCCGCTCACTGCCTGCTCGCTCGCCGCAGCCGCCGCTGCTAAAGCCGCAGTCCCAGAGTCCCGGCGCCATTCGCCGCAGCTGCAGCTGCCAAAGCCCCGGTCCCAAGGTCCCGGAGCCGCTCTGCACACCTACGGTCCCGGAGCCGCGCACCGACTGCCGCCGCTTTGTGGTGGGGGGGGGCGGCCTGCGCTTGGAGTGCCTGCAGCCTCTTTGCTACCCAGCTCATCGAACCTGCACTGCCGTGGTGAGACAATTCCGGCTACCCCAGCTTATAGGGGAAAATATAATCCAGCCATTCAGGCAAATCCCTCCCCTCTGCTTCCCTCACGTGAATAAGATGTGTAACTAAGGTGTACCCATATATGTTTAATGTGTTGTAATCACTCCTTTTGAACCTCCTGCCCCAAATTGCTTTGTTTTCCCCACAATAAACCTTGCTGTTGTTAGAAATTTAGTAAGCACTGAGCGAGTTATTCACTCAAAAAAGTCGGGACATAAGTTCCTGCATCCTCTGTGTGAGGCGATACCCACGTGTGGATCTCTCAGCAAATCCTGATAAGTTAATACACTCCAATAAGGAGATATAATAGGTCACGGATCGTGACAGATGTCCCAGCAGATCATGCCCCCTGCAGATGGGCTTTAACCTTGGCCACCACCCAGACTTCCTCTGCTGGGGCAGGTGGAGATAGGAGGAATTCAGAGCTTCTGAGACCACCAATCAGCCCTTAAGCATTTTCTGAATATAATGAGGAGTCATTTAAGCCTGGTAACTACTTCTTTCCCCTCTAAAAAATGTCAAATTGATAACCTGGATTATGGGCAACTCAGCTGAGCTTCTTGGAGTCTCAGATCCATCCCAAACCTCCAAGCTTGGAGAAGAAAACCACAACAGTGATAGCAACGATCCTGCTGTTCCTTGCTAGAAACAGAACAAGAGTTTTTTTGGGGGGGGGTTGAATCTTGAAACTTGGATGTGATTCTTGGAAAATAAATGTACTACAACTTTAAGGCTTTGCCTGCAGTTAAATATAAGGTGTGCAAGCTTCACCCTGCTGCTCGTTTATTTTCTCGGATGGGTTTTGGCTTGATTATTCTTTTTTTTCCTTCTATTTTTTAGGTGTTGTTTGTTTTGTATTTTTTTAAAACTACTTTTTTTGGTGAATCTCCACCACGAAATAACCAAGGGTTTAAGAGAGTGACCTTGGAGCATGCAGGCAAGAGACCTCCTCAGGTTTTTTCCCCATGGAAAATTAAATGCTTGGGACTTAACCAGATCCAAAAGTTCAACTTGAATGTAAGTTTGAGGAGGTCTGGGCTGGAGGGGAGATGATGATGGTAGGGATGAAGGCTTAAGGCAGCAAGTTCATCTTCACTTGACTTTCAAAAGACCCCTGTCTGGGTAATTCTCAGCCAATAACCAGGTAAACCAGGGGTGGCTGATCTTTCTATCCAGCCACGGGTTTGGGAATGATCAGCCCTGAGCAGGAGTCCCTTCTTTTCCTAAATATTTTCTTTTTTTAGGTGCAAAACTCCCTGTGTTGGTGGAACTCATAGAGGACAGGGTGTGTTTTTGATCAGCCTTTGCTCAGTCTAAACTTACCCTCTGCCTTTCTGTTTGTTTGGTTTTTGTTGTTTTTGGTTTTTTTTAATGAAAGAAAAGCCAGTTTTGTCTTCATTTTCTATAATAATCTGTTTATTTTATTAGGTCTTCCCCCAAAAAAATTCCACTTCCCTGGCCTGGCCACCTGTTTTCTAGGATCTGCTGAAGGTCTGAGCTCTTGCTCTGCTTCTTCACAGCAGATTTCTTTCAACAAAGCCAAAAGAAATGCCACAGTTAGAGACTAAAAAAGGGCAAAAAAACCAAACCCCACATGCTGTTCTATTTTGGTAGGAGCAAATTATCTGTCATACAAATTGCCACTGGTTCTGAACCTCATCCATCTGTCTGGATGACAGTGTCCTGTTTTCAGACCCACCACTCATCCAGTTTGAGGGTAATACTCATAGAACTCCAAAGCTGCTCCTCTTTTCCCAGCCCTGATTTATTCCTACCAGCAAATGTCAGATGGAAGGAGTTTTATGGCTGTGTAATTCACAATTCATTCGGGCATCTGATTAGGAAGAACTTGGACTTTTTAAAAAAACAACAACAAAACAACTTGAGGTTGTTGCTTTATATCTGGAAAACAGCAGGTCTCTAGATTTTTTTTTTTGCTTCCTGGCTTTCTCTATTCCTGCCCCTACCACGCCGCCCCCCCCCTGCCCCGTTGTTTTTTTCCCCTTTTACAATTTTTCCTCTTTTCTTCCACCTTTTTATTTTCCTTATTTTTTCCTTATTTCATTCTTTCTCCCCCC
>NW_009951741.1:0-7234 GCF_000747805.2 Chaetura pelagica | reverse complement strand
CATCCAACCTGCCCTTCAACACTGCCAGGGATGGGGCAGCCACAGCTTCTCTGGGCAACCTGGGCCAGGGTCTCACCTCCCTCACAGCAAAGAATTTCCTCCTAATGTCCAACCTAAATCTCCCCTCTGCCAGCTTAAAACCATTCCCCCTTGTCCTCTCACTCCCTGCCCTTGTCCCAAGCCCCTCCCCAGCTTTCCTGGAGCCCCTTCAGGCACTGGAAGGTGCTCTAAGGTCTCCCTGGAGCCTTCTCTTCTCCAGGCTGAACACCCCAACTCTCCCAGCCTGTCTCCAGAGCAGAGCTGATCCAGCCCTCCCATGATATTTTTTTTGGTCTCTTCTGGACTCACTCCAATAGCTCCATGTCCTTATTGTGTTGAAGGCCCCAAAACTGGACACAGGAAGGCAAACCTGGGACTCCTTGTCTCTCCAGCTTTGCTTGGCAATTGGTTCCTGAAGCATCCCAGTAGTCATCCCAAAATGCAGACTGGTCTATTGCAGTATGCTGGGATGAACTAGATGAACCTGGACATCCAAGATCTCTCTGGGGTGGGTGTGCTGGCAGAGGAGGGGATACTGCCTGTTTTGCTAATGAGATGGATTGCAAAGTAAATGGGGACACCTGCCAAGGGCCTGACCATAAACTAGGTTTTACAAACCTCTTTCCAGGACCAAATCAGAACACATGATAAAAAATTAAAATAAACATACTTGAGGGGGCTACAGAAAAGCTTGGGAGGGACTTGGGACAAGGGCAGGGAGGGATGGGATGAGGGGGAATGGATTAAATCTGGCAGAGGGGAGATTGAGGTGAGACATGAGGAGGAAATTCTTTGCTGTGAGGGTGGTGAGACCCTGGCCCAGGTTGCCCAGAGAAGCTGTGGCTGCCCCATCCCTGGCAGTGTTGAAGGGCAGGTTGGATGGGGCTTGGAGCAACCTGGGCTGGTGGGAGGGGTCCCTGCCCATGGCAGGGGGATTGGAACTAGATGGTCTTTAACCTTCCAACCTGAACCAGTCTGGGATTCCCCAGCTGAGGGTGTAGCTTTTGTGAAGAAAGCTCAGTTGATGTTTCCTACACCCTTTTGGGTGAAAAAAAGCTCTATTTAGGGTACCTGTTTTTCCACAGTATCCCTGAGGAGGGCCTATGCTTTGCCTGGGTTGTCCCTCACCTCCAGCATGACTGGAATGCAGCAGTGAGGTTGTCAAAAGTCCCACCTCTCCATTCCAGAAAGAAGACTTTCCATTAAACCTCAGGGAAATAGTTGGTCTTGTTAACTAGCCTAGAATAATGAAGCACAGCAGGATTGCTGGAGAGGTTTGGGCTCAGCCTTTGTAAGACTTAATTGTTTTTTGTAAATGAGATCATTTCAGGAAACAAAGGAAGAAAGAATTTCTGGAAATAAAAGGACAGGGTGAACGGGATGATTTGCTCACTCTCGGTTTAATAGGAGCAGCGCAGTGAACAATTGCATGGTCGATCTCAGAATTCTATCCATGGTAACAAGTCACAGGAGAGAAAAATAGTCAGGCTGCCACCAGCTTGGTGTTAAAGTTATATTTTTTTTTTTTTTTTTTTTTTTTCCACGGTTGTGGGCTAGTCAGGGACTTTCCATGAGCAACCAGGATGGAAGAAATCATCTCCTGCTTTGTAGCAGCTCCCACCGCTGAGCAATGAAAGGTCTGATGCTGGTTGTGGCTTTTGTGGGTGTTGGTCCCAGTTTCCAGTGGGATGATTCTGGGGCAGACCCTTCCTGCCAGCCACTGGACCAGGGCTATGGGGGGGTGAGGTTCCCCTGTCCCATCTACCCCATAGCCAGGGTTTGCTTGTGATGGGGTCTGGTGGAGGAACCTCACCTTTGGTTTCATCACCTTTACAAGGTGCTTGAGTAGGTTTGGGGGTCAGTGCAAGCCCTGCATGATCCCTGCAGCTCTGGTCATGTCCTGCAAGAGTCTGGAAGATGGAAAGACACTGCCAGGCTCTGGAGTTCATCCAGAAAGAAAGAAATCCTGGGGCTTGGGGCGCCATCATCTGTTCCTCAAAAGACATTTTTGGAAGGGATCACTGTGCTTTTGTTTTTCCATTAGGCAAGTGAGGAGAGAACATTGTTTTCCTCCCCTCATCCGTTCCCCTTATAGGGGAAGAAGAAGGAGGATTTGGCCACCATGAGCTGAGCATCTCAGAACCTCCAAAAAGAAAGGGTCATGTGGAGAAAAGTACCATCATCCTGTCCCTGTCACCCTCTTCCCTCCTTTCACGCTGCTCTTGGCACGGTCCTGCCTGCCATGTGTTACTGCCAGCTGGCCAGGAGCATGGAGGGGTGTTCCTAGGTTTCCTTCTGGGAAACCCAGCAAGCTTCTCTTTATCTCCAGGTTTATCACTTCCTTTAGACTTGGCAAGGCAACCCTGGAGTTTGTCTTCTGCCAGGGAGGTGTGTTCGCTCTGGGATGGTGTTGACACCGTGTCCACGTGTGATGGCTTGGATAAAACAGTTCTCCTGAGGAACATCATTTGGATGTTCCTGGATATGGACCAAAGCTCTCTGGATGCATCCATCCTGGTGTAGTTGCTCTCCCATGTGCTTCAGGCTTCCATCCCTGATCTGCAGAGAATGCCTGTTGGTTGGAGAACATCTCCCCAGGCATGGTCTCCATCACCCTCACGTTAGCTCCCCATCCAGGAACACTGGGCCAACACCTGGAGCTGGGGTGGGTTTTTATGAAATTAGAGGGTTTCTAGGTTTTTTTACAAAAGACTGGACTAAAACCAGCCTGTCTTGCTTTGTCCAGGCTCCAGGGCTGACCCTGCTGAGAGCCCCTGAGATACTGAACTCCCCAGGAGAAGAGACCACTTGACTGCACTCAGCACCTTTCAGGATCAAGCCCTAGGTAATTATTCTCCTCTTCTGCTTAGCTGATGGGTGAAATTTGATGTTCTGGGCTATGCAGACCACCTGGAAAGATATTCCTAGTTGTCTATCCTGTGAACCTGAGGATTTTTTTCCCCCTGAAGGTTGTCACTCCGTAGGTTGACAATGCAATAACCACCAGTGTTCCCTCAAAAATAAAAGTGTATCTACTTTGCTTCCAGAAGGGGAATCATGGAATGGTTTGGGTGGGAAGGGACCTTTCAAAGCTATCCAGTCCAACCCCCTGCAGTGAGCAGGGACATTTTCAACTAGATCAGGTTGCTCAGAAACCTATCCAATCTGATCTGGAATGTTTCCTGGGATGGTGCATCTCCCACCTCTCTGAGCAACCTGAATTTGCTGGATCACTCTTCTGGCAGTGGTCACCAGCTTCTCTGCTTGGGAAGTTCTCCTGGACTTAACTTGCAGAAAAGTTGAAAAAGAAACCAAAACAAAAAGGATTTTTACTCCCGTCAGAAGTAACCTTGAAAATACCAGTGTTGGCTGGTGAGGGTGTCTGTTCAGGTCAGACTTTTGAGAAGGGCTCAAAACCTAGAGCTGCAGGAGCTTCCTTTTAAAAATGATGCCACAGAAGAAATTGTGAACATCCTCATGCTCATCAGCTGCATTCTCTCCTCCAAACCTGGCCTTGTTGTTGGGCCTTTGAAAAATTGCCTCATCATTTTAAAATATTTGCTCCCAGGTGGACAGATGGAAACCAAAGAGCTTTAGAACCAAGCAGTGTCCTGCTCTGCATCCTCGTGGAGATGCAGTGTCAAATCCAGGGGGAGCATGAGCAGGATTTGCCCCAAGATTTGTTCTTCTAGCCCAGTAGGACTGTCGCGATCTGCGACCTATTATATTTCCTTTTTGGAATGATTTTAACTTATTGGGATCTGCCGAGAGGTCCGCACGCGGCGTTCGCCTCTCTCAGAGGAGCAGTGAACTTCGGCACTGACTTTTCAGGTGAGACACTCATTCAATGCTCACTGATGTTTCCAATAACAGCAGCCAACCCCCAATTAGAATTTACGAACACACGGTTTATTGAGGGGAAAAATAAAACAATTTGGGGCAGGAGGTTCAAAGAGGGTAATCAAAAGACATAGGATCTGTGAAATGTCTTTGAAACACCAAATACCAAACACTTATATATGCCCTTAATACTTATATATAGATACACCTTATCATTTACACACTATTATTATTATCTATGAGGGGAGGAGGAAGGAGGGATATGCCCGACGCCTCTCCCGTACAGGGTTGCGGTTTGTGTGCAGGTAAGTGAGGCAGGAACACCTTAGGGAGAGAATTATACTCAAAATACAATCCCTTACTTTATTCCTGAGATGGTCTAGGTATTTATATATTAGCTGCGGACGACTTCTCCTGCAACCCGGTCTTAGAACCCACGGGTGGCAGGAAGAAGCCTCACCGCACGTGGTTAGGAGCAGGCAGGACCGGAGGCAGGGAGGAAGGACCGCAGGCAAGCCGGGAGCTGGGACTGCAAAGAGCCGGGTCTGCAGGGAGCCGGGACGAGTCGGGACTGCAGGGATTAGCCGGGACTGCAAGTGAAGTGGGAGCTGCGACTAGCCGGGAGCCAGGGCTGTAGGCAAGCAGGTAAACAGGAATGGGGATCTCAGGCAGGGACCCCCAAGGCGCAGGCTAACCCCCTAGAGCAAGCAGCAGCAGCTTCAGTGTCCGTCCAAAAAGCGCACCGAAAGCAGCAAGCACGCAGTCTCTTTTATGGCTCTCCTTTGTTCCCAATTTGTCAGACTTTTGTTTACGTGCTTCCAGTCAATCAGGCAGGGACTTTTTCCCGCCACTGCTGTCACCGAGCAGACTTGCGGTTTGCAACATTGTTGCGATTTTCCCGCCACTGCTCCTGTTAGCAGTCAGCTACCTCCCTCATGGCGTCTGAGCTGTTGTTTTCTGGCAGAGGAGGCAGGCAGGAGAGGGTTTAAAGTGCCACGCGGAGCAGCCATCTTTAAGTCAGCTATGACTGCTGACCTAAAGGGCATGTTATGTTCGTGTGAGGAAAGGTCTGGTCCTTCACAAGGACTGACTTAAATTCAGAGCATGAGCTTGAGAAATGAGGATGTGATTTGAAGAGGAGTAAGGAGGAACCCAGCAGGATGCTTTGGATGTTACTCTGAAGGACTGAGGGTGAAGGATTTCCTGTAGGGCTGGCTTCATGAGGGAGGTTTTATTTCTATGCCCATAAAAATTCCAGTTTCCTCTGCTGGATTTTTTTTATTCCCAAAAAATACAGTTACCCCACTGATTTTGGCAAAGGTTAAAGCCCAAATCTCCAGATCAGGATGGAGTGAGGGCAGATGGTGTGTGACTGGAGCATCCTCCCTCTCTGTGAGGGAAGAGAGAACCATTCTCCATCCCTTGCAGCTCTCTATGGTGACATTTTTGGGAGGCAGACCTGAGGACTTTGGTTTGTTTCCTGTTTTGACAATCTCAAATCCTCTCTGCACAACATTGTGCAGGGAGTTAAAAAAAAAATAAATAGAATCCTCTCTTTTGGATGTTGTGGTGGGTGATGGGGAGCTAAGCTCACCTTCTCAGTGGGGATGGAGAAGATATGGATGAATAAACAGGCTCAGGAAGTGTAAGAGAGGAAAATGAAGGATCATAGAATCATGGAATGGTTTGGGTTGGAAGGGACCTTAAAGGTCATCCAGTTCCAACCCCCCTGCCATGGGCAGGGACACCTCCCACCAGCCCAAGTTGCTCCAAGCCCCATCCAACCTGCCCTTCAACACTTCCAGGGATGAGGCAGCCACAGCTTCCCTGGGCAACCTGGGCCAGGGTCTCACCACCCTCCTGGTAAAGAATTTCTTCCTCATGTTTCACCTCAATCTCCCTTCTTCCAGTTTTAATCCATTCCCCATTGTCCTCTCACTCCAAGCCCTTGAAAAAGCTCCCTCCCCAGCTTTCCTCTAGGTCCCCTAGAATGAGAAGAAAGAAAGAAGTTCAGCATCAGGGCTGTAGTGGGATATTTTCCCCCATCTTCTCTGGATATGTTGGGATGGGTGCTTCCTCAGTGCTGAAGCTCATATGCTCTGTGTTTCAACTCCTGCTGTCAAAGCTGGGACAGTAACTACAACAAAACTGTTAGGGGTCAACTGGATGTTTTCCTCTGGAGATCATCTAATTCCCCCCCTGCTACAGCAGATCCCACAGGAACATATGCAGATGGGTTTGGAAGGTTTCCAGGGAAGAAGCCTGCCTCCACAGCCTCTCTGGGCAGCCTGTCCCAGGGCTCTCATAGTAAAGAATTTTTTCCTTCTGTTTAACATGAAGCTTCTGTGCTCCAGCTTGTGCCCATTGCCCCTTGTCCTGTCACTGGACACTGTGGAAAACAGTCTGCTCCCATCTCCTGACACCCCCTGGAAATATTTATAAGCACTGATGAGATCCCCCCTCAGTCTCCTTTTCTCCAGGCTGAACAGCCCCAGCTCTCTCAGCCTTTACTCATTGGGGCAGATTCTCCAGTCTTCTCATCATCTTTCTGGCCTTGAGCTGGATTCTCTCCAGTAGTTCCTTATTCTTTATGAACTGGGGGGCCCAGAATCGGATGCAGGTTTCCAGATGTGACCTCACTAGGGCAGAATAGAGAGGGAGGAGAACTTCCTTTGACCTGCTGGCCACACTCTTCGTAATGCTCTCCAGGATGCCATTGGTCTTCTTGGCCACAAGGGCACATTGCTGGCTCATGGTCATCCTCCTGCCCACCAGGACCCCCAGGTCCCTTTCTCCTACACTGCTCTCCAGCAGCTCAACCTGGACTGGTACATGGGGTTGTTCTTCCCCAGATGCTCTTGCTGCTCTGCACTTGCTCTTGTTGAACTTCATCAAGTTTCTCCCCACCCAGCTCTCCAGGTGTTGGCTGCTGGTGGCAGATCCTACCAGGACCTGAAACTTGGTGGCTGTTCTGGGCAATCAGCTGCCTGCCTCAACATCCTGAAACCTTCTGCAAGCAACATCCTCTCCCCAATCAATTTTTATGCTGATCCAAACATGATCAGATCCAGATTTGATCTGGGTCAGTGATTAGGAAGATTAGGTTTGTTTCAGGTGAACACGCTAGGAGAGCAAACATCTGCCTGTTGAGGAGCTCGGGTTGGAGGATCCTCCTAAGCCCTTGCAACACATCTTCAGCCCAGGGCTGGGCTTTGCTGCTCTGAATTTGGAGAGGCAACCCCTCCTGGGGAGCGTCAAAGGGAATGTGTCGTCCCATCCCTCGCAAAGTGCCCCCGAGGTTTTGGTGGGGCCCGTTGCTCTTTGGTGTGTTGGAACTTGAAAAGAAGGGTAGAGA